>NC_049906.1:15169721-15474651 GCF_001411555.2 Juglans regia | reverse complement strand
TGAGCAACATCTATGGAGTTGTAGCTCTGCTTAAGATGTCTTGGGACAATGTTCTAGGAGAATACAAAAGAGTAATTGAAAAAGAGTTCTTTTATGGACGTACTAGACAATTTCTTCAAGTGTATGAGAGTGGAGGAGATTGAAGAGGTTGCAGTGGTAGCTTGGAAGCTTTGGCAGGGAAGGAATGCCTATGGCTTTGGTGATCCAATCCAAAAAGACCCTAGATGATTCCAAACACTTGCTTCACAAGAGCCCAACCCCAGTGGCCAAGACAACAAATCCCAACCAGAACTGGATTGTACCTCCAAAGGATACTCAAAACATAAATAGGGATGCAATTGTAGACGAACTCACTGCAAAGCTAGCATCAGAGTTGCAGTTTGTGATTGGAAGGGACATGTGTTAGCAACTCTAAGAGCTAAGAGGGGATCTCTTCCCAAATGCATCTCTAGATGAGACCTTTGCTGCAATTTTATGCACATAACTGGGTTTAAGATCAATCATATTGGAGGGTGATGCTTTAAGTGTGGTTAATGCTATTTTAGGCAACATGGAGCAATGGAATTGTGTTGGCATGCTTATAGTCTGTATTCATTCCCTTTTATAAAGGGTGCTTCCTAATAAAAGTTGTTTCTTTCTAAATTGTAAATAGTTAAAACTTAAAAGAATAGACAATACTTGATGTTCTGGTTACTAATAATGGTACAGATTATGAATTTAGGCCAATTGTTATTTTTCACCATTTTTCTCCAATTGTGCATATACTCCATCAATATTGCCTATGGGTCTTCGAGCCAGCTGTTGGCTGCCAAGAAAAAAATTTGGCATCTGAACTTATTAGAAATTCTAAATCAGTGCATATTCATAAAAAATACAGCCAAAACATTTATCTCAAGCAGCAAATTAGATCGGTTGATTGAAAAATATAGCTGAAGTATTTTTCTTTAGTTATGTCCTTTTGTGATGTTGGAGTGAGTTACATCGTAAAAATTAGAGCGTTATCCTTAAGAATGTTTAATCTACAACTCTTTTATAATTATTTTATGACTTTATATAAAATGAAGGGTATTTATTAAAATTAAAATTCTTTTTTATAAAAAGGTGATATAACCGGATTGATTGATTGTAAAATGAGTAGTATAAAAGTTGTAGATTTATCAATTCTAATCACCCATAAAATCCATAGCTTGAAATCCACTTCAAGAGAGACTTCATTTGACATAGAAGTCATTTGTCCAACTTACCCCTGCTATAAGGGGTTGTAACTCACGAATAGCCTTAATGGTAAGCCATTACGTGTAATTGAGTGTCCATTTGCCAATTCAATTGCCTAGGCATAACGCATGGCTTTAAAGTCAATCGTTAACATGATCAAATGAATGGAATGGGGCAAAAACTCTCCTCTCTTTTCTCTCTAGGAAAGAGGTGGAGCAAACTCGTGCTAGGCACGTGAGGTAGTTATAACAGAATTTTGGAGTGTTTGGGTGGTGGTCCTAAGGGTGGAAAGGAATCTGACAAGGTGGACATTGGTGAGGGGAAACGTAGCAAGGTGGTACACAGAGTGGTACCGACGGGGAAACTGGTGCTGATGCCTTAACGAGGGGCAGGGTAAGGGTGGTATGCAACCAGAAAGTCTACAGAGGGAAGTTTCTTACATTTTAGTGCCCAGCACTGCGACGGGGTTGGATTTCTATTAATAGTTTGAGAAAAATTTTCATGGAAGTAACTTGATAATGGAAGAGACGGCAGGGAAGTGGGAGAAGCTGCGGCTTACTGAGGAAGAGGACTAGGTTTTTGTTGTAGATGAATGCATCTCGAATGAGGTTGAAGATAAAGGTGAGAGGAGCCTTGTGGGGAAGGTGCTAACTAAAAGGTCCATAGGAAAGGAGTTCTGGAGGCTACCATGGCTAAGGTGTGGAGAATCTCCAGGCTTGCATCATTTCGAGAGGTAAGAATGAGTGTTTTTGTTATTACCTTTGCAACAAGGGCTAACAAATAGAAGGTTGGGGATGGGAAACCATGGTTATTTGAAAATTTTCTAATTGTCATTAATATGTTTGATGGTTTTATCCAACCAGCTGAATTGGCTTTTATAGTAGAGAGATTTTGGGTACAGCTTCATGACCTCCATTTGCTTGTATGAACAAGGAATGTGGGAGACAAATAGGAAGTGTGGCTGGGAAGGTTCTTGATGTGGTAACTGGTGAGGATGGGTGTGGATGGGGCCAATACTTGCGTATTAGAGTGGAAGTGGATCTAAAGAAGGTATTGGTAAGGGGGATGATGATTTCTGTTAAGGGGAAGAATGTGTGGATTCCTTTTAAATATGAAAAACTACCTAAAATATGTTTTGATTGTGAGAGTTTTTCTCATGAAGGTAAGGAGTGTATTAAGAGGGAGGATACTTTAATGTAGAAACAAGAGCAATATGGTTCATGGCTTAGAGCAGATCCTTATGTTAGGAAAAATTTGAGAACTAGTTTTACGGGAAAAAAAGGGGAAGAATATAGAGATGAACCTGTGCAAGTTCCAAGTGGTTTTATGGGTGGAACTGATAGCAACCTTGGTGGAACAGATATCTCGATGGCTCCAAATGAGGTGGATAAAGGCAGTAAAGATAAACCTGTGCAAGGGTTAAAGGAGGAAGAAGGGGATGGCGTGGGGAAGAATATAGAGGAAGCAATGGGTGGACCAAGAATTACTAATGGGGAGGGAGATATTGATAACAATGGGCATTATAACTTAGAAGAATTACAGAATTTACAATATGGTCAAAAGGTGGATGGGGAAGGAGTTTTTGGTAGGAAGGGTTTAGTTTCCCAGAGTACAAAAGAATGAGGGAGGTGGAAGAGGAAGGGAAGGGGAAAAGGTGGTTTGTATGAGGTTGCTATAACTCAGGAAAAGCCAAAAGGAGGAAGGAAGGGTAAGGAGATTGTTGTGGTAGTAGGACCAAGAAAGAAGAGTAAAAATGAAGGGAGATTTGAAAGCAATGTAATTGTATTGGTGGAGGCTATTGAACAGCCCCACCAATCTATAAGAAGCTTGCATCACAGCTTTGATAAGGATCTCTTTTCCAGCTTGAGACAAAAAACTGTTTTTTCAACTATCAATTTTCTTCCACACCTTCTCCTTAACCCCTCTGAATGTGTTATATTTGGACTTGCCCACCATAGTAGGTAAGCCCAAGTATTTTTCATAGGATCCACAAGCCACCCCACCTTCTGCAAGAATGATGTTTTTTTATTTTATTTTTTTTTTTTTTCTGATGTAGCAATGTTTGTGCTAAAGAATAAGGATGATTTTTCCTTACTAAGAAACTGGCCTGAAGCTACCTCATACATTTTTAATAGAAAGCACCACTATCTCCATTCCTCCTCGTTAGCTCTACCAAACAAAACACAATCATCTATAAAGAGCATATGATTGACTCTTAATCCACCTCAAGCCACTGCCACCCCTCTAATAACACCTCTATGGTCAGCTGAATTCAATAAGGAGCTGAGACATGCAGCACAAAGAATGAACAAGTAGGGAGAGATTGGGTCTCCCTACCTTAAATCCCCTAGTAGGTATCACCTTCCTCCCTGGTTTCCCATTCAAAAGCACATAATAGTTCACTGAATTCACACAACTCATCACAAGCTTAATCCACTGCTGATTAAAGCCCAATCTCCTTAAAACAACTTCAAGGAACTTCCATTCAATCCTGTTATAAGCCTTCGACATATCCAACTTTAGTGCCATGCTCCCTTGCTTACTTTTCAACCTTGTTTTCATAGTATGTAACACTTCATAGGCTATCATTTCATTGTCAGAAATAAGTCTTCCCAGAAGGAAACCACTCTGGTTAGGAGAAATTATAAAAGGCAGTACAAATTTCAACCTATTTGCAATAGCCTTAGAACACAACTTATACACCACATTACAAAGACTTATTGGTCTAAATTCACTAACCAACATAGGCCTATTAACCTTAGGAATTAAAGCAATGTAGGTATAGTTTAAAGAATGAGGGATATTACCACCATTTAAGCACTCCAATACTGCTGCAAGCACCTTGTCACCCACGATACATGTTGTTGAAAAAAGCAAGCAGTATAGCCATCAGGTCCAGGGGACTTTAGAGGCGCCATCATTTTTAAAGCTTCTTTTACTTCAATTCTGGTATAAGGTCTGCACAAATGCTCATTCATCTCCTCTGAGACTTTTGTTGTCATATTCTGGACACAGACCTTAATATCATCCTCATATGCATTGGAGGTTGTGAAGAGGTTCTTGAAATAACTATTAAAAGCCATTTCAATAGTTGCAGGTTCATTAACTAGCCTGTTATGACTATCTTTCATCTGTGAAATCATGTTTTTTCTCCTTCTTTGATTAGCACAAACATGGAAGAATTTGGTATTTCTGTCTCCTAGCTTATACCAATTCTTTTGGCCCTTTGTTTCCACCTAAGATCTTCTTGGTCTAGTAATAAGCCCACCTCTTCCTGAACTCTTTTAATCTCTGCTAAAGTCTCTCTATCCTCCTTAGCTTGCAATCTTTTCAATAACTCAGTCTTACTTTATATCTCCCTGCCTCTGTTTGTATCTACCTTGTAACTCCACCTGCTCAAAGCAGAACTACAATTAGTAAGCAAGTTCTGAACCACAGATGATGAGGATCCCTCATAATTTCCTTGTCCCCATTTAGCTTCAATCACTTTGCTACACTCCTCTTCCAAAGCCCAAGCAGCTTCATACTTGAACCATTTTTTCTTTTTTTCACATCCTCCCCTTAATCTATCAAAAAATAGCAATAAAGGTCTATGGTCAAAACATCTTGTAGGCAAAAACCTCTAACTTGTTTCAGAATAGAGATCCAACCATTTAGAATTAACCACAGCCCTATCCAAACGTTCCTTAGTGAAAGTATCATCAGTATGCCTATTGCTCCATGTATATTTATCCCCACACCAGCCCAGGTCATACAACTCACTTCCAAAACTTCTCTAAAGAGTGCCATTTGATTCTCCCCCCTCTGTCTGCCCCCTACTTTTTCATCATTTGTAGTTATTTCATTGAAATCTCTTGCAACACACCATCCTACCCCACTAGCAGGTTTGAAAGAGGCAAGCATCCTCCACACCTCTTTCCTTTTCTGCACCTCTGGATGACCAGAAAACCAAGTGAATAGCCACCTCTCCTTAGCTATAATATCATGAATCTTAACATGTCTTTGAGAAAAATTGTAAATATCTACCACCATCTCACTACTCCAAAACAGCATTAAGCCTCCACTTTTACCTATTGCATCCACTTCAAAACAATTAGTCATCCCTACTTTTTTCATTAACCAATTAGTTTCCCCTTTGTGCATCTTTGTCTCCATTAAGAAGACAAGGTTGGGCTTCTTATCCTTTACTAAAAAGCAAAGGTCCTGAACTATCTGAGGGTTCCCAAGCCCTCGACAGTTCCAACTTAAGCTTGCCTGTTTCTTTGTGTAAGAAACTTAATTCCTTGTATGCTAGATTCTGGTGGGGTCATAAAGAAAATGGAAAGAAAGTGCATTGGTGGAATTGGGAAAGAATGGGGAGGCAGAAAGCAAAAGGGGGCATGGGCTTTCGAGATATTGAAACCTTTAATGCTGCTATGCTTGCTAAACAAGGATGACGCTTCTTTACTAACCCTTTATCTCTGGTTGCCAGAATTTATAGAGAGAAATATTTCAAGAATTCAGATTTCTTAAGTGCTAAAATTGGGATCAACCCTTCATTTATTTGGAGAAGTGTTTTGTCAACAAGATCTCTACTGAAGGAGGGGTTACATTGGAGAGTGGGTAATGGGAATAAAGTAAAAATTTGGGGGGAGAAATGGTTGCCAACACTTGTGACTAATTGTGTACAATCCGCAATGATGAGTCAATGGAAGGAACAGAAGGTAAGCACACTGATTGATCCAGTTACTAAGACATGGAATGAGGGGGTGATCAGAAACTTATTTTCACATGAGGAGGCTACTGTCATTCTTCAGATACCATTGAGTAGGCTGGGAACTTGTGATAAACAGATTTGGGGTTTTACTAAGGATGGTGTTTTTACAGTGAGGAGTGCATATCATCTTGGTATGGATAGAAAAAGAAGACTCCAAGGGGATGTTTCAAAAGCTAAAAAGAGTGATGCTGTGTGGAAACAATTGTGGGGATTGGAAGTGCCTGTAGTGGTTAAAATGTTCATTTGGAAAGCTCTGAACAATATTCTTCCTACTAAAAGTAACCTATTCAAGAAAAAAATAGGTGATTGTCCCCTTTGCGCAATATGTGGATTAAGTGAGGAATTAGTGATTCATATATTATGGAGTTGCCTTTCAACTGCTGATGTATGGGCAGAAAATAACAACCTAGTGAAAAAAGGGGCAAATGAGGAAGTAGATTTCATGTCTCTTTGGATTAAAATGATTAATGATTTGAAGAAAGAAGAACTTGAGTGGATGGCAGTGGTTATGCGCAGGATCTAGCTAAGGAGGAATAGGTTTATTTTCGAGAACAAGTTTTACAATCCTAAACAAGTCATTTCGATGGCTGGTGAGGGTTTGGAGGATTACAAAACAACACAAATGAGCATAATTGGATGTCGAGGAGGTGGTGTTTCACATGGAGTGTAGAAGAAATGGAAAAAACCTGGCACCAACATGGTAAAGGCTAATTGTGATACGACTATGGATTTCGAAAACAAGAGAATGGGAATGGGAATTGTGTTTAGAGATGAAGAGGGGGATGTTTTGGCGTTTGTGTGTGATGTGAAACAGAATGTGCATGACCCTACTTTGGCTGAGAGTCTAGCATTGTGGAGAGCACTCGAGATAAGTATTGACCTTTCTCTCTCTTTCTCTGAACTAATATTTGAAGGAGATGCAGCTGCTATTATTCAAAAGATCAACAAGGTAGGTGAAGATCAGTCGTGAATGAGGCATATTATCAATGATATAAAATAGGTTCTTCATCAAAAGGAAGGATGGTCAGTCTGCTATGTTTCTAGAGAAGGAAATTTTGTTGCTCATTTATTGGCAAAACATGCTTTATTACTTGGGGAAGAAAGGGTTTGGATCGAAGGGGGTCCTTTTGTAATATGCAATGCTTTAGTGCAGGATAAGATGTGTAATTCTGACTCTGTTGAAGATTTATAAAATCTGTTCTTGTTTAAAAAAAAAAAAAATGAATGGAAGGGGGCATGACCACTACGAGTGCCCCAATGTTATATCTCATACTCACATATTTTGGGCATGACCTCAAGTTTATAAAGTTTTTCAATATGTTCTCAATTTTGTTCACATTAGAAAATAGGTTATGCAATGACGCCGGTCTAGAATAAGAGATTATTCTGATGGCTAGTTAAACAATAGAAGCTAGAGATTGAGGTTGAGAAAAATTGCAAATAGAGATAAACCTTGAGATTAGGGTTTTACTATAAAATAAATCATTGATCTTCTTCTGAAGCCCTCAAGTTGGGCTTTAATAGCTAACAAAAAATGGTAAAATTATACTTAAAGCCAAACAATAGAATACGAAATAAGATAAGTATGGCTAAAATCTAGCCTAAGAATTTGGAATGAAATTATTACCAAGGATAAAAATTTCCATAAAAGAATATTGACCAAAAATAAAAGAATTAACTAAAAGTGAAGATTTGGAAGGAGAAACAGCTGATTTTGGGGTCGACAAGGGGTCCACTAGGTGAAACATGGTGACCACGACGTGCGCACCAAAGATAATTTTCCAGATTGGGGTCATATGGCACGATTTTGACACCTGTAGCCAAAGTTATAGTTAAAATACTGATGTTGCCATTTCTCCTCGACCAACCGAGGAATAAATCTTCTTGCTCAACCGAGAAATAAGTCGTCACTCGCCCAAATCTGATGAATACCGTTTCTCGCCCAAATCTGTCGCTTCTTGCCCAAATCCTAGTAATACTCATCTCATTCTGTCGATTTTGTGCTGGTCTAGCTTCTCGAAGTAATCCAATGCTTTTAACGTCACATTTGTCAGCTAAGCCTCATCGGACTTGGATTCGGACTCGGATCCCCCTACATCAGCCTCCCTAGGTTGGAAAGAACTAGTCCTCGAGTTCACACCATCGTCGACAAAGCGGAGCTGAGGTGTTTGACGTTGAACACATCTTAAGTCCTCATATGACTAGGAAGACATAGTCTATATGCATTGTCGTTGATCTTTTCAAGAACTTCACATGGTCCAATCTTCCTATCCTTCAACTTATTGTACTCACCAACAGGAAAACGATCACAGGTTAGCATAGCCGAAACAAAATCTCCAACATAAAAAAGTACCTGGTGGCGACACCTTGGTTTGCCCATTCGTTTGGGGGTGGTAGGCATTACTAAAGTTCAGCTTCATTCTGAGCTTTTCCTATAAACTCTTCCAAAAATTACTCATAAACTTCTTATCCTAGTTTGAGGTGATAGACCGAGGAACACCATGTAGGCGAGCAATCTCCTCGAAATAAAGGAGGGTGATCCCGATGGCATCCATAATCTTTCTACAAGCTACAAAATGGGTCATCTTAGAAATCAGTTGACCACGATGAAGATTGAATCCATGGCGCGTTGGGTCGTAGGTAAACCTCAGACAAAATCCATACTGAAATCAAGCCATGGACCATCAGGTACAGGTAACGGAGTGTAAAGGCCAACATTGGAGAGGGTTGCCTTCACTCTCTAGCACACTAAAACTATTGCCAAGTCACTGGTCAACTTAAACCAGTAGTAATCTGCAGTGATCAAAGCCAAAGTCTTTTCTTGCCCAAAGTGCCCCTTGCCATGTAGTTTCCGTATAATGTGCTCTCTCATGAAACAGTCTGGGATACACAACTATAGGCAACAAAATAAAAAACCGTCGTGCAAAAGAAAATCACTTCGCTTACCATCAGTTACTTCCTTAAGAATCTTTCCAAAGGATGAATCTTCAGCGTACAAATGGTGGTGTGGAGTGCCACACGTCGACTTAAAGCATCTGCAATCTAGTTGAAGCTCCTCGATTGGTGCCTTAGCGAGAACGTGAACTCCAAATAGGCGACCCACTTGGCATGTCGTTTGCTCAACTTGTGTTGCCTGTCGATGTACTTTAACGACTCATGGTCAGTAATCAGAATGAACTTCTTTTGTACCAAATAATGTCACTAGTGTTTCAAGGACTGTACAATGGTGTAGAACTCCAAGTCGTATGTGGAGTAGTTTTTCTTCGATCTTGAGAGTTTCTTATTGAAAAATCCAACAGGTCGTCCCTTTTGACTTAGGATGCCACCAATACCCACCCTTGGAAGCATCGCAATTCACCTCGAAGATCTTCTGAAAATCTAGGTGCTAGAACTAGTGCTTCAGTCATCTTCTGCTTGACCAGCTGGAAATTGGTCTCTCCTTCCTCGGACTACTGGAATGACCGCTCTTCCAGGCACTCTATGATAGGAGTGATTAGAGTGCTGAATATGTGGATGAATCGTCAATAAAATGAGGCCAATCCATGGAAGCTTCGCACATCGTGTAGGGTCTTGGGGGATGGCAACTCTAAAATGGCTTCTACTTTGGATTGATGTACGTGGACACCATTTGTAGAGACGACAAATCCAAGGAATGTAATAGAAGTGACAAAAAATGAGCACTTTTTTGGTTGATGAACAAACACTCCTTTAGTAACGTCTCGAAAATAGCTCGAGGTGCTCTACATCCGCCTCCCACATCGGACAGTAGATGAGGATATCATTGAAGTAGACGACAATAAACTTTCCCCTAAACGGCTGCAATACTTGATGCATAAATCTTGTAAATGTACTGGGTGCGTTGGATAGCCCAAAGGGCATGACCAACAACTCGTAGGGACCGTGTTTAAGGGTGTTAGCCGGCCGGTCCGGACCGGACTGAAGTTGGTCCGATTCGGAACTGGTCCAAGAAATAAAGGACCAAAGTTGGTTTGGTCCGGTCTCGGTTTAGGGGTTTTCCAGCCCAGACTAGACCGAATTAAAAAAAATATTATTTATATAATAATTGTATAATTTATTATGTAATTTTCATCTAACCTATCACCATAATAATTGTATAATTTATTATTGTAATTGTATATCAATTAACTTTTTTTTCTTTTTTTTATAAAGAGTGAGTAGTCACCTGTCCAGTAGTGATCCCCACCCAAGTTTTTTATCATATCAATTAACCAATTATATAGTAATTATATAAGTTAATAATATAATTTTCATCTAATTTATTATCATTGACCATATAAAATATTTTTTTATCAAGTTAGTTACATAATCTACATTAATAATTAACTTAATTTTAATTTAGTATTTTAAATAACTTTTTTTTATTATTTTATTTAAAAACAAAAGAATAAAAAAATAATTGGGTCGGACCAAATGGATCGACCAAACTAGACTGGACCGATAGCTACCGGTCTGGTCCAGTCCCGAAGGATGTTTAGTCCATCTTTTTCCCCAAACCAAATTGGATTGAATTGCACCCTAACCGTGTTGTGTCTTGAATGCCGTCTTCCACTCGTCGCCAGGGTGTATTTGGATTTGGTGATACCTGCTTTTAAGATCAATTTTGGAAAGGATCTTAGTGCCTAACAACTAATCCAGCATGTTATCCAGGCGCGAATTTGGGAATCTTTAGTTCACGGTGATTCTGTTAATGGCTTTGCTGTACATGCACATGCACCATGAACCATTTCCCTTGGGTACCAGGTGGGCAGGAACTGCACATGGGCTCATACTCTCTTGGATGTAGCCCCTCCCTAACAATTCCATCACTTGGCACTACAATTCTTCTGATTCCTTAGGGCTAAGGCGATACGTTATTCTGTTGGGTAAACTAGATGAGACACCAAGTCAATCGATGTTATATATCCCTCATGGGTGGAAGGCCAGGGGGAAGGTCTTCTGGCATTAGATCTACAAACTCATATAGTATCTGCACTTCTAGCAGTATCTCATGGTCCATCCCGCCATGGTTGTCACATGGCACCAAGGCAAACACCATGCCTTCTTTCTTTGCCTCCTTCAAGAATCTAGCCTTTGACATAAGAGTGTGTCCCTTTTCACCCTCAGGAGCAGAAGCAACTCGCTCCCTATGAGGTGCTAAGGTGACTTTATGCACTTTAATGCTAAGGGAATAGGCGTTTTTATGCCCATCGTGAATCACACTTCGATTGTAGTGCCACAACCTGCCTAGCATTAGCTAGATGGCAAGCATCCATGGATACCACATCACACCAGCATTGTCAAAATACTTCCGACCAATCAAAAAGGAGATGAAACGCAGCTGGTCAACGGTGACTTCACTGCCCTTCTTCAGCTATGACAGTTTGTACTGTGATGACCAAGATTTTCTAGGCTTTTGTGTAAAATTATTTTATTCTAAAAGCCCAAGAGAGTTTCTGCCCTTGTAGGAAATTAGAGTCTTGAAGCCAAATGCAGCAAGGGCTCATTTCCAACTTGAGGTTTATGCATGGTGTTTGACATCCAATGAGGTTAAGTGTAGGACTTGATGAATCTAGATGGAAATAAGGGAAGAGAGGTGAGAAGGAGATAGGTTTGGCTTACACGCCTATCATAGGAAAAGCTAGCACCTTTTTGCCATGTGTCACGCATGCATGTAGATCTTTGCTTGTAGAAGGAAGCCTTTAACACATGTCACTATGGGAAGGAACCTAGAAGGAAATGATTAGGAATATGGGAAAAATGAAACAAGAGAAGGCCAAAAGGCCATGGACAACAACAATGGGGGAGCAAAAAAGGTTGCGTTTTGCAAAGTGTCTTTCATGCATGAAGGTAGGTAAAAAGGTTTTCTTGGAAAGAAGCAAGATCAAGCTTGGAGGGAGGCTACACGTCCAAAGCTTCTAGAAGAATGTTTTGTGTAGGAAATCCCTTGAAGTGGATGGCTAGGGCAAGGGTCTTTGTGCCAAAAGGGACCAATCACTAGTTTGTCCAAAAGTGTGGTGAAAATAAAATCTTATAGGGAAGTGTAGGGTTTTGGCAGCCCATGCAATGCGCACACACTCCACATGCCACTTGGTACACATGCACAATTGTAAGAGATGGAGGAAAATTTGAGTTTAGTAAAAGACCCTTTAGCCATTAGATACATTGAATCAAGACAAGAAAAGAAAGGGCAAAAGAGGAAGTGAGGTTTGGTTGGGGAGAGGAGGATGCCACATGCTAAGAGATATTCTAGGGTTTCCAACTTGAGCTAATGATGAGCTAGAAGAAGAAGGTAGTAGGGCTACACACCACTTGGCAATCATGCATGAGCTTGCTTCATGAAAGAAAGCCCTTTAGTGTCTATAAAAAGGGAGGAGCCAAAACCCTAGGACCCTTTTGGCCATCATTGTGTTTTGCTCTTGTAAGTTTTGGTCACCCCCTTTTCTTCTAAGTATCTATCACTTTCTCACCATTTAAACAACCATTGTGAGTAAGCAAAGTGAAGGGACATTTGCAAGAAGAATACCTAGACGGTATAAAACCAACTTCTCTTTTGTTACCTACACACACACATGCACGACATCAAGGAAGAGAGGTCTCAGTTTTGAGTTAAGTTCATCTAGAACTTATGCTTTCACACACGTACACTTGAGCTAGAAGAAGAAATTTCATGTTTGAGGAAAGTGGGTCATGGCACTAGTGAGTAGTAGCTAGGGTTTATACTGAAGGCATGTTTCGGATTTAAAGAGGGAAGGGTTCAAAAACTTGGTTTTCTTCGAAAGAAAAAGGTGTAAGAAATACTACACATGAACACTTGGTTAGGGTTTTTCTTGAGTAAGGATTCTAACTAGTAGTGTATATGATTTTTTTTTAGCTTGCTATTATAAAATGCATTTCGGATTTTTGTAAGTACACCTCTAACTTGTACTTGGATATTTTATGTATATGGTTTGAGAACTTGTTGTTGATTTGATTTTTGTATGATTGTTTGGAACTTGATGTTCTTCCATGTGTCATGAACTTCTTTGCTATGATTAATTTAAAGCATGATGGAAATGGTTTAAGGGAGATGTGTTTGATAAGAAAAAGGAAGTAAGAATGCCATGTTAGGGTTCAGCTTGTACCATATTTGTCAATGCATGAATGGTTGTCACTCAAATGTTTTAGTATGGGACTAAACTCAAGAAAATATTGTCCATAACTACAAGGAAAGGTTTTGGCCACCTATGAGAAATTCTTTATTAATTTATGTTCGAAACATTAGAAGATTCCAAGTTCATGAAAATTGATTGAAATGCATGTTTACTAAGATAAGAGGTTTCGGCTAACCCCTTGAATGAAGCATGATCATTGGAGGAGTCCTAAGATTGAGGTGTTAACAATGATGTTTGGTTAGGTTAGGGTTCTATGTGTTTCGGCCCTTGCATGATGATGTTTGGAATGTATGCCCTTGATTGGTTCGTATGCCTTGAATTGTTATATGAGAACATGTTCGCATGTTCTAATATTTTCAAGCCGTAACGGGATATGCATTGCATGTATGGATGCTTTATTTTATGATGAAAATTTTGGCATTCATGGTTATGGTGAAGCATTGTGGTATTTCATGTGTCCCATGAAAGTTCTAAGGTCATTGTCATGTCACATGCATTGAGATTGTGAAAACCCTTTTTGAAAGGAAAAGAAAGTCTTTTTAAAAAGTAAAGTTTTTATCACGACCCAAAATGCTGGAACGGGGGAATATCCTAGTGAAACTCCTTTGTCCTCTCAAGAGTGTTTAAAATTGAAGGATACCGTTGGGTCGACGAAGTACTGTCGCTGGATTTCGAATAATACATAAAAGGAAAAGATACCGGAGCGGGATCGTGCCTAAAGCTAGTGGGTGCACCTACTAAGAAGGAGAAATGTGAGTCGCCGTATATAAAAGTCAAGATGTAGTCACCTGGGTCAAAGTGGCCAATGGTTGATGCGGTAACTAACGGAGAACACACGGTGCATAGGGGAGCCGTGATGTATCCAATGTTATGCCATGTTATGTTATAAATGAAGAAATGTTATGATTTCATAAGTATGAAATGAAGAAAGCATGTTTTCAAAGGTCATGGTTATGAAAGTCATGCTTTTTTATACAAAGTCTTTAAAAGGTTAACATCATATGCACAAGTCCATGTCTATGCATTCATTATTAAGTTTGTTGCATATGTATATGATATCTGTTGCACGTTATTTGTTTACTTACTGAGATTTCTTGAAATCTCATTGTTGTGTTTACCTACTATTATTCCTCACTCAGAATGATAGAAGTTTTGACAGGTACTCAAGACCCTTGAGTATGGTTGAGATCAGTGAAATAATTGAGGGCGAGTTCACTGTGGAGGCTTGTCGTCAATCCACTTTAGAGGTGCTTAAGGTGTCAGCACAACGACTCAAAAAGATATTAGCTTTTATCAATAAGTCTAATGTTGGTATTTCATCATTGGACTCTCAAAAGATGTTGAGGCTCAAGCAGGATATGAGTTTTGTATCAAGGCATTTAGAACAAGCTAAGAAATCAGCTGTAGAGTCTATGTAGGTAGCCACAAAATTGGGTTTGGAGATAAAAGTTCACCCATCTAGGGGATGATTCTTAAGTCTGCTTGAGGATGGGACCCTAGTTCTAAATCATTCCACTTTTGGACAAGGATTGTCTGTTTAAGTTTTTCAAATGTTTTGGTCTCGTGTTTTGGGAGTTCTTTAGAAACTCATATCAACTATGTTGACTCTTTTGGTTCTATGCAAAAGTATTGGATTCTTATGTTTTGGTACCATGATTAATATCTCCTTATAATTGACTTAAGTTGAATTTCTGCTATGATATACTGCATATTGTTAGCTATCAATGGGTGCATTGCATCTTATCTATCATGTATGAAGGGCAGGTAACCCTGGTGTTGCATGTCCTGACGTTTCAGTTTTCGTCAAATCCCAAGCGAGGGGGCCGGGGGTACCACATGTACGACTTCGGGTGCTGGTCTATCTTGAGTTGCCACTTTTGAACTGCTTCCTCAGAGACCAAGTTCTCACAGCTGCCACTATCTATGATCAGTTTGAGCACCTTCTTGGAAATAGTGCAGTCAGTTTGAAAGATATTAGTCCTTAACCAGTCTTAGCCCAAATCACCCTTGGAAGTTAGTAAACTCTTTCTGACGATAAGGGTCTCGTTACCATCTTCATGTAAGACATTCCCTTCCTCTCCATCTTCATCATAGATCGGTTTTCCCATGCTTTCAACATTCTCCATGTCATCTTCATTGCTCAGGAGGTTTTTCCCCTTCTAGTTGTAGACTTTCTACATTCTGTCGCCCTATGACAGGGCTCCTTGCATCTGAAGCACCTAATATTGGTGTTCGAACTAGGACCTTGAGTGGACCGTGGAGTAGGGCCAGTCTCCTGGGGATGGACCCCCATGTGTTCTGATCGCCCCTTGGCGCAGGTCGTCTGGTTTGTTAGTTTTCCACGATTAAAGCACGTTGATAGGCTTCAGAAACAGTCCACAGAGAGTGGAGGCTGAAGACGTCTTATAAAGGTTGCTACAAGCCACATAAATAACGTGCTACCAATTTCTCTTCAGTTTCAGAAAGATCATTTCGGGCCACCAACTAATAGATCTCCTCGGTGTACTCATCAACATATTTCATTCCCTGCCACAGTGTGTGACTCGCTGAAACAAGGTTTGAGTATATCTGAAGGGCAAAAAGTGACCCTTCATCTTTTTCTTCATCTTCTCCCAGTCGTCAATCTTGGCTTTACTTTGTCGCTTCTGAGATCGGTTCCACTGCCCCCACCAGGCAGAAGCTCAGCCCTCAGTTTGATGGTGACTAATTTCACCTTCATACAATATGGGACATCCTTGTATTCAAAGATACATTCCACTTCGTGCAACTAATCGATGAAGCCCTCTGCTTGTAGAGTACCAGAAAATTCTGGTAGATCCATTTTGAAGCCTAGGTCTCCACCTCGCTCCTCCTTACCACAGTACTCCTAAAAGGAGCATGATTGTGATATGGGTTCTCAAAATTGGATTCAAACTCTTGATCATAAGTTTGGCCCTCCAGGTTTTGCGCTTCTAGACGCTGGGATTATTATGCTATTTGCCTCTACAAATATGCAATCATTGCATCTGTACGTTACAATCGCAGAGAGGGACTTCCTCATTCGGAACCTATCCACGTCTGCCACAACCTCTACCACCAGCCATGAAAACTAAAGATAATTCATAGCATGAAAACGCTAAAGCTTTGATGCCAACTGACGCCTGGCCAGAATAGAAGATTATTCTGACGGCTAATTAAATAACAGAAGCTAGAGATTGAGATTGAGAAAAATCCCAAACAGAGAGAAACTCTGAGATTTGGGTTTTACTATAAAATAGATCAATTATCTTCTTCTGAAGCCCACAAGCCGGGCTTAAATATCTAATGAAAAATGGCAAAATTATAATTAAGGCCAAATAATAGAATATGAAATAAGATAACTATGGTTAAAATCTAGCCTAAGAATCCGAAAAAAAATTGTTACCAAAGATAAACACTACCATAAAAGAAAATTGACAAAAAATGAAAGAAGTAACTAAAAGTGAAGACTTGGGAGGATAAATGGCTGATTCTGGGGTCGACAAGGGGCCCACTAGGCAAAGAAGAGTGACCACAACTTGTGCATCGAAGAGAGATTTCCGAATTGGGGTCATATACGTGATTCTGACACCTGAAGCCAAAGTTATAGTTATAATATTGATGTCAGCACTTGTCATCGCCCAACCGAGGAATAAGTCTTCTCGCCCAAATACTGATGTTGCCATAATTTGATCGTTATGAGCAAATCCAAAATCTCTCATCGCCCAACCGAGAAATAAGTTGTTACTCGTTAAAATTTGACAAATACCGCTTCTTGCCCAATTCCTAGGAATACTCATATCTTCCTACTCGTTCAGCGCTAGTCTACCTTCTCGAAGAAGTCTAGTGCTTTTAACGTCGCATCTGTTAGTTGAGTCTCATCAAACATAAATTGGGACTCAGATCCCCCTGCATCATGCAACCATTAAGCATACATATAAAGTAAAAATGGAAGCACTATATCAAATCTCTTACGGGAGAAAGCTAGCATAGCAATATCTCAAAAGTGTATCATTATGCCATGACTCATTCAGTCACATAGGATTAACGGGATGTTTGGTATTATTTTTCATCTCATCCCATCTTATCTCATCCGATCTCATTTCCTTCTCAAACATCACTCAAACACAAACACTTTTAAACTAATCATTATAACTTTTCCAAACTTTTAAATAAAATATAAAAAATAATTCAACTTTTTCAAATCTCAAAATAAATATAATTTAAAAAAATTATATTATAATAATATTTTTATTTAACTTTTTTTTCTCTCATTTTCCAAAAACCCATAAAACATGATAACTCAAACAATTTTACTACTATTCACAAACCATTTCACTACTATTTACAGATTTTTCATCTATTCTCATTCTCCAAGCATCCCCTAAGCATCCCTCATACCTCTCAAGTCCAAATGACTCATAGCAATGCTCAATCTCCATAAAGCATGCATTATGTATGACAACATCCAAGCAACATAACTTGTCGACAGTGGATACAAACATAGTATGAATGTGTTACCAAATAGTAGTCGCCCTCAACAATCAATTTGATAGTCACTATACAAGCAATGTCCCTAAGACCACATTATGCATGGTCATAGTTAATGTGCCAAAGTAGTGGATACTAAAAACTAAACATCATAACAAAGTCAAAGGTCATGAAATGACATAAATTAATTAAGGTCGTTAATAATGACTTACAAGACTCACATGATAAAGAACATGTATCCATTAATTTACCTCTATTGTTGGTAAGAAAAGTACATATTGTGATGACCCGAGACTCTGCTTGGAATTTGACAAAGGTTGAAGCCTCCAGACATGCAACACAAGTTTACATACCCCTGTTTATGACAGTTAAAATGCAATGCACCTAGCATGCATCTAGCAATATGTAATAATCGCAGCGAAAATTCTTCTTTCTACTTGAAATATGTACCAAAATAACTAAATTCCAAGATACTTTCATAACATTAGTACTTAAATAAATTCATCATTCATCAAAACATATCTTTAGACAAAAGTGACTCCTCGATTACATACATAAGGAAATATAAACTATACGCCAAGCCACTCACACAGCTCGACTATTAGTGCCAAGATAAAACTCAAAATTGGAGTATAATTCCCATTAGCTCCTCTAGGCTTGTCCCCAATCTACTCTACCTCATCCAACCTGGGACAATATGCTCCATCGGGTCCTGACATAACTTCTACCATTCTGGGTGGGAATGTTAGTTAGGACTTCTATGGTGAGATTTATATTAAGAATGCATATCAAGAATGCATGATAATAAACATGGCATGTATGCATGATAGACATGGACTTGCTCTTACAAAAAAATACAAATTTGTTGACATAAGAGTTTTTTATAACTAATGACATGCTTGCTTTAATAAATAGATTCCATTCATTCTTGTTCATCTTCTTACATGAAATGGACGCTTCATAGTTGCCCATAGACTGTGTGCTCATGCTGGTACCACATCATACCATAGGTCCTTGTACCAATTGTGAGTAAGTCATAAAGGGATATTTAGGTAGTTTGAATTAACCATTATAAGAGTATATCCTCATGGTAGTTCGAATTAGCGATTACCATGAGTCTTAGCGATACCATCAGCTTTGGGTGCCTTTGACTTGGTTCTAGAAACCTTTTCGATCCATTTAAAGTCTGGTTGACGGTTCCTTGTCAACCTAGGTGACTCCATTCCATTTTATTCACTCCAGTGTGGACATGTGAGTTATACTAGAATAATCTCACATCCTAGCATTTGGAGTCATGACAAAACTTAACAATTCATGCTTGATTTAGAAAAATATTTCATGATGGACATGCATGCTTCATGACATCATGATTGATACACATAACAACATGGCATGACATAAACATTTTAATTTAATACACATATAATTAAAACATGGTTCATATGCATGAAATTTACTATCTTACATACGGTAACATACTAGAAGTGAGTTATAGGCTAAGTTACAAATAAACATATACTTCATGATATGATGATTGTGACTGTGACAGATATTAATGATTGATACACATAACAACATGGCATGGCATAAACATTTCGATTTAATACACATAATAAAAGCATGGTTCATAAGCATGAATTTTACTATCTTGCATATAGTAACATACTAGGAGTAAGTTAGAAGCTAACTTATGGTTATCCGTGCATAATAATGTAGAGCGAGCTGAAATGAGAGATATTCTATAGTTAAAAATTCTCATTTAACTTAGAAAAATAGAACCTACGATCCCTAGGACATTATTTGCAAAATTGCCCCTAACTCTTGAGAATATGCAAACATGTTCATCCTTGGGTTTGGATAAAGTGATTAAATCCCTAAGTTGCATCCACATTTTCTTGAAAATTTTAGTTAGGCGGATGACAACATTTCTCTCTCAGATTATTTCTCAAGAGCAAGATGCATTTGTACCAGCGAGGAGTATTTTTGGTTCGATAGATGGTTAGCGTGGGGGCTTCTTGCTGCTTGTGTGCCTAGCGTGGTACAACCTTGATTAGAAGTTAAGGATTGTTGGGTGGATGATCAGTGGGATAGGGAGCTGCTGTCTAATTTGGTAGATTCTAGAGTTGCAGATGATATAATATTGGAGGTTCTAGGAAGAAGGTGGGGTAAGGACATTTTGATTTGGCATCCTTGCGGTGATGGGCGTTTTTTGACGTCAATGACACGGCAAATTACTCATATCAAGAGGCTACATATGGAAGGTTTAGAGTGGATATGGTGCAGTTCGCTTCCTAAAAAATTTTATGTTTGCATGTGGAGGGCCAAATTTAATTGCCTCCCAGTTGATGAATGAGTTCAGTCGATGGGATTTTATGTTTGCATGTGGAGGACCGTGATCATGTGTTATGTTCGGGAGAGGTGGCAAGTGTAGTTTGGTGAAGAGCAGCTCAAGCTCTGGGAGTCCAGTGTATGGAGTCTAGCAATTGGTGGGCACGATTTCGTTGTTGGTTCCGTTGAGTCAAGAAGACATCACAATGAGGTATTTTGATTGGTTTAATTTTGAGTATCATTTCCTGGAGACTATGGCAGTGGTGATGTGCAGCTAGAATGACAGAGAGGTATGATATTGTGGAAACGATATGGCTTTCGATTAAATTTTGGTTGCAGCAAATTTCAAGTAAGATGTTGAAGGTTGGATCTTTATCAAATGTGGATCGTTGTGTGCTCTCGGAACTGGAAGTTCCTATGCGGGAGAATTCAGTGAGGAGACCGAAGTTAATTTAGTGCACTAGGCCGAGGGAAGGATGGGTGAAATTAAATGTGGATGGATCTTGTAGCGGTAATCTTGGTAGTTGTGGAGGAGGTGGGGTTTTGAGGGATGATAGAGGAAAATTTTTTGCTGCTTTTTCTTCTAAGTTTGGCTTTGGGACTAATAATGAAGCGGAACTCAGGACTCTTACTTGTGGTTTATTGCTTTGTAGGGAGTTGGGATTTCAGAATATTGCTATTGAATGTGATTCAGCTTTGGTGGTTCAATGGCTTAGAAATAAGTCTTGTACTGTATGGTACTTATGGGATGAACTATTGTAGGCAATAATTGGTTTTAATTACATAGTGTCACATCAGTTCAAAGAGGGTAATAAAGTGGCAGATTTTTTAACCACGTTTGGTTTCCGATGAGTTGCCCCTTCATGTGAGAGGTTTGCTATGTTTGGATCTTCTTGGTTTGCCTAGTATTAGGCCTTAATTTTTTGTTTGTGGATGTTTTGTTTTTTTCTTTTGTGGTTTGCCTAGTATGATTGGGTTTTAATTGTTACGATTTTCTTTCGCTATAAGTGAGAGTTGATTTTCAATCAAGGATGGAGGTGCCGGCCTACTTTTTTTTTAATTAAAAAAATACATATCATATTAATGTCCTAACTTGATCTTAGTACCATTTTCAACATCTCAAAACAAATCACGACATCGAAGTGACCATTAAGTCAAGATCCTCATAGCTTGCACAAAAAACATATCTCTTTGCATGTGTTTACCAAAGCTCTAACTAAATCCGTAATTATAAGGCTAAAAATCCAACTCAAATTATGGATTCAATCTTTATGAACAAGAGTTTATAGAATCAAACCATTTATTCAAGTTTCTAGAGTTCAAAGGAAAAACTTAGACAAGTAGTAACTCAAAGCTTGATGGTTCCGGTTTCTAACGTCCTGGAGGAGCATGCTACTCTTTCTGTTAAAACCTCATATGCTATAAATCCAACCAAAGATTTGTAAAGTCATCAAATTACCACGCTAGAGAACTGAAACACTTAGGATTATACAACACCTCATCACAAACTTACAAGGCACACTAATCATGCTCAACTAAGAACCTCAATACAAAACTAACAACATTTAGGCATCAAACTTTGAAGAAAAATAACTAACATACTACTAACAAGCTCAAGACTCAAAGCAAAATAAAATAGAAGTGGTTGAAGTTAGAGAAATATACTTACAAGCTTTGAATGTCCAAGAGAGAACTTAGCACCAAACTCCCTCAATACTTCACTTGGTTAGCTCTCAAGAAAAAAAAGTGTAGGACGCGTGTGTGAGAAATGAGGAGAGGGCATGATGGCTATAAGGGAAGAGGTAAAGGGGCTGGATTGAGTGGTTGATGGCTTGACAAGTTGATGGGAAGGTTACTTGCAAACTTGTTGAAGCCATGAATTGGTTTTCGCTTGTTCTTGCCGAGTGTGTGTGTGTGTGAGAGGTTGAGTATTTGACTCAAGGCTTGAAAAACCATTTCAGTTCAGTCTGAATCAGTCGGTTCAACTCGGTCAAAGAATTGGCTGAACCGGCCAATTTAGACCAAACTAGATCACCAATTTATACCGATTATGGCATTAAATCGGCTAAATGATTAATATGGACAAAGTTGAAAACAACAAAAAGTTAAAACTCCAAAAAGAAAGGCTAAAGCATAGGCCTTAAAGGCTAAAAGGCTCAGACTCAACTTTTTTAGTTTTTCTGACTCTTGAAGACTAAGCGCCATTGAGCCTTGAGGACAGAGTATTTTTATTTTTGATCGCATACTTTTCTCTTTTATTCTCTCTTTATGTTTTTAGAAGAGCTGGTAGCCATACACATAGCAGCCTCGTCCCAAGTTTATTAATAAGCCCTCACTTATGGTGGATGAATACCGTGGTAACATCATTACATTTGGGGGTTTACAGGATAAAGCACTATAAACTAATCCAAAACCAAGTGTCAAAATAAGCCAAAAAATAAACAATTCTAACAAGCGTAAACCAAAAAACCAACAATACTCGAAAAAACTAAACATGCCAAAATAAAAAGCAAAAAAAGCAACAACAAAAGCAATAAAAATTAGCGACAGCGTAATGAGGGAATACCCAGGTTGTTCAAGCGGATTAAACCTCTCAGCAACCTCGGCACTTCCCCAATCACTTGCTGCTCCATGTGATGACCAAGTGCACCATACTTTGCAAGCCAATTAGCAGCTTTATTACCTTCTCTGAAGACATGACAAACATAGCATACCATCGAATCCAAAAGACCGAATCTCCTCCAAAAAATCCTCAAGATACCAAATCCCATATCTCCATTGTTTCCACCACGAAACCACCACTTGCGAGTCCAGTTAAACTTCCACGTAACCAATTCTCAGAGCTTTGCAAGCTTTAAGGCCATACAACAGAGCTAATAATTCAGCTCTATTATTCGAACCAACACCAACAGGAGAGGCAAAAGCATGAATTAAATTACCGTGATCATCTCTGATAATACCACCCACCCAAGACGGCCCAGGATTCCCAAAGCTACTACCATAAGTATTTAACTTAAACCGACCCTGAGAGGGTTTGTGTTAGGCCACCAACCTCAAGCATCGCCTTGGTAGAACAGGAGGCGAGATAAGCAAAGATTGTAAAATCTGAGAATTATGCCTAGATCATTGTGAAACTTTGGGAACGTCCTGGCAGATTGAGCGAATCTCATGAACAATCGATTGCCAAACCAAATTAAAAGGTTCAAGCCAACCTTCCATGAGAGCAACACATCTACGACGCCAAAGACACCAAGAAATAAATGAAGGAAGGAGGCCCACAAGAATACCAACCTGAGAAGAGGAAGATGCTCGACGAAACCAAAGGGACATTGTCTCTTTCCAATTACCATGAAGCGGTAACCCAAAGATAGCGCTACAATAGCGCCACATCCACGCAGTAAAATCTCCTTCAAACAAAACATCATTTTGATCCTCGTAATTACCAACATCACAGCAATCACACTTAGAAACAATCGGCACCCCTACACGATGGAGACGATCGTCCACACTGAAAGCATCATGCCAAGCCTTCCACATAGAAACCAAAACCTTCAAAGGAAGCAAATTATGCCACATCCAAGGATGCCAATTCATAGTAGAACCCCTAATATGGATACAATCCCACGCTGATTTTGTAGAGAAACAACTACTATCTTGCTTAATCCATACCAATACATCCGATCCTCCCTTGCAAACAGCTAAAGATTCCATAATATCATTCACATGATCCTGGCCCACCAAACTAACCAAGAAGTCCACATCCCACGAATTAGACAGTTGATAGTCCTTAACTTTGAGTAAAGGACTACCCACCACCGGAAGATCAGAACACAAGGGACCTAGATCCCGCCAGAAGAAAAGGTTGCCTTCCCTGAGATGCCACTTAGAATTTTCAAGAACCAAAGGAATACATTTAGCAATCTTTTTCCAAAATCTCATGCCTTTATTCACATCAATAAGAAGCCAAGGTTTAGAACCCACATATTTATCTTTGAAGAACCAAGCCAATAATGAATTACCTTGGATTAAATTCCAAGCAAACCACATATGCAAAGCCTTCTGCATATCATCTAGGTGACGCAAACCCAAACCACTTTCATTCACTAGAAGACACATGTTCTTCCAAGCTACCCATTTTTTCTTACCTCTCCCACTAAACTCTCCCCAAAAGAAATTGCTCATTAAACGATGTAGCTCTTTGATAATAGATTTAGGGACCTGAAGGACAACAAATAAATGAAGAGCCATGCTAGAAAGCACATGCCTCAAGAGGATAAAACGACCACCCGAAGAAAGAAGCTTCATCTTCCAACCACTGATTTTATTACAGACTTTTAAGATCCTCTCCCCCAAGTGAACTTGCTTGAGCCTCCCTAAAATAATAGGCACTCCTAGATATTTGAAAGCGCTTAATAGCCCTTTGACAACCCGAAGGGATTTTTTGAGAAAAAAAAAACAATAGTCTTTTCTCTATTAATACTCTAGCCAGACCAAGTCTCATACTTATGAAAGATAGATAAGAGTTCCTGAATAGTTCTCATGCTACCATTCGTGAAGATCACCACATCATCGGCATACATAAGATGTGAAATTTGAATCGTTCCTCTGGCTTGAGAAAATTGTCCAAATCTTTTTCCCACAACACTATTCTTAAGATGTCTAGAAATGACTTCTTGAAGAATAATGAACAAGTAGGGGGAAAGAGGATCCCCCTGGCACAAACTACAACCTCCTTGAAAAAAACCCTTAGGGGTTCTATTCATCATAACTGAATACCATGGAGAGGAGATACAAGCCCAAATTAATAGAATGGACCATTTCCTATGTAAGGGAAATATTTTAAAAAATGCTACATCTCGAAATGAAAGCACCTTGCTCTAGAGAGATCATGCTAGGGAGAAGACTCGTCAATCGATTAACAAGAGTTTTAGAACAAATTTTATAGAACACCGAACATAGGCTAATCGGTCTGAACTTATCAAACCTAGTAGGCACCTCAACCTTCAGGATTAAGGGTAGGTTTGGGGGGTGAGATGAGAATTTTGTGTTTTGTTTTGAAGTTTAAAATATTAAGTTTTAATATTATTATTGTTTTGGGATTTGAAAAAGGTGTATTGGGATTTGAAAAAGTTGAATTGTTTATTATATTTTGTATGGGGATTTGAAAAAGGTGTAATGATGAGATGAGATGAGATGAGAATTTTGTGTTTTGTTTTTGGCCCCAAACCTGCCCTTAAGACAATGAAAGAGGCCAAGTAGAACCAAGGCATCTGCTTAGAGAGGAAAAAAAAAAGAAATAGCTTCAAAGATATCCACTTTAACAATCTCCCAACAGCTCTTAAAAAAACCTGCACAAAAACCATCTGGACCTGGAGATCTATTAGACGGAGTAGATGACAGAGCCGAAAAGATTTCATCCATAGACGAAATTCAAACAATACAACCATTATCTTCATCTGAAATAACAGGCGAGATAAGATAAGACAGGTCAGGCAAAACAGGAGGAGGATCTACTTGAAGAAAACCAGAGAAATACTCTACTGCTCCCTGATGGATGGCTTTTAGCGACTCAAACACGACCCCATCTGGAGCTCTCATGCTAGATATACGCTTGTGCCTCTTATTAAATTTAGAGTTTGTACCACCTTCCACCTTCCATTTTAACTTTGCCATCTGAGCCAAACGAATATCCTCCCTACATCTCCATGAAGACAATTCCTGAGAGGTCAAGACTAACTCCCAGTCATCGTTGGCATCCCATTCGAGTTGGAGCCGGCTTTCAAGCATTTCCACCTGCTCCTCAAGATGGGCAATTTGAGAGGTAATCCGACCAAAAACCCTCTTATTCCATTCTCGAAGGGTGACCCGAACTTGTTTTAGTTTACTAGCAAGCTTCCATAAACCCCTACCAGCCACATGAACCATCCAAGCCCTCTGCACACAATCAAAACCTTTCGGATGATCAACCCACATTTGCTGAAAATGAAACGGAGAAGGACCATAAGAGAAAGGGTCAACAATTAATTCAATGAACATCGGACAATGATCCAACGTGGATCGAGGAAGATAAGAACAAATTGCGTTAGAGAATCGGGACAGTAAAGTAGCATCTAGAAACAATCTATCAAGTTTCACCCAACTCCTAGGTAACCCCTGTTGACCATTGCACCAGGAGTATTTGCTACCCTGAGTTTTCATATGAATCAAACCACCCTGATCAATCCAGCTATTAAAATCATCCATAGCAACCAGAGGCTTAGGACGACCTCCCCTTCTTTCCGAGTCAGATCGATTAATGTTAAAATCACCTGCAAATAAACAAGGCTTGACTCCAATACGATGCAAGCACAAGTCAGCCCATAACTCCTGCCTATCACTCCGAGTACATTTAGCATAAATGAAATGACAAAAAAAAAAAAAAAAACTGATTTCTGGCTTCAACACGAGCCGAAATAAATTGAGAGCTCATGCCAGCAATACGAACCACTACAACATTATTCCAGAATAACCAAACTTTCCCACCAACAGCTTCATTTGACGTGCCATTCTCAAAATTCAAACACCTCATCAAACTACGAGCTTGATCAAAACTACTAAAAGGTTCCATTAAAACAACAATAACAAGTTTCAGAGACCCAATCAACATCTTTAACCGACCTTTAGAGGTTCGAATCCTTCTAATATTGCATACAAAGATGGAACCAATCATAAAGAAAATTTAGTGGTTCGGGTTTGGACCCGAGTAGAACTCCTGACTTTCAAAAACTATTTTTTCTTATATGTTCTTTTAGCGGCAAGATCCCCCTTCTACTCCGTATGATAATCCTTTTCCTGATGCAAAACATCCGAATCGAGAACAGGTTCAGGATCTGAAACCGACATCCCTTAAAAAATAAATTCATCTCTATTTTTTGGACTCTCATGCACTTGTGCCTCTGCGGCATATGTAGAATCCCCTCCTTCAAGGCGCACTTCCTCTATTTCGGTTACTATCTCAGGTACTTGGTGTACAAGTGCATCCTATGCAGGAATCCTAAGACTCGTCTGCTCCAAAGTAAGAACATTAGATTGCACCTGCGGGAAAACATCAAGCTACAACTCATTAGCATGGGATGGAACCGACATAAGAGGGCCTCCAGTCATACCAGACTGGCCATTAACCTTAGAAACCACACTCTACGTCTAAAGCAACGAAGAGTCACTAGGTTGCACCCTCAGCTGGGCACCCATATGCAACTCAGACGATGAAGGCTACACCAACAGGAGCTCAACAATAATTTTCCTAGAACTCGTCTAGCCAACCACGTTAGAAAACACCACCAAACTCATATCCTGTTGAATATTTGATGGCCCCCTGCCTCTAGTTTCTTCTCTGGCTCATTTTCAATCACAACCTGCTGAACCACCTCATTCTCAAGGGCCTTCCTTAGCCTTCAGATCCTCTCCAGTAGGAATACATTTTTGTCGAACCCAGGACTTCCCCCATTCACAGCCTTCCCAGCACGACACACATGGGAGTTATGTCCCTTCACTTTGCATCTACAACAGAAAGCAAGAATTGTTTCATATATAATTTCTTGTTTACTGCTCGAGGGCATACCAGGGACCCCAATCCAAAAAAATGGAATTGGTTGAACCGCCACATCCATCTCCACGCATAAACGAGCTCTATCCGTGCGAGTCACACACTGGGTAGGATTCTCTCTTCTGATGAACTTACCAATAGGTGCAATGAAAATACGTAAAAAAGACTCATGATAGAAGTTTGGAGGCAAACCTGGGAGCAATATCCAAACCGAAACCATGGAGGGTTCCTCATCCTCACTAAAGTCGGGTGTCCAGTGGAACGCACGGTAGAAAACTCCATCGATGTCGCAGGCTTCATGAGACAGCGCTGTCAAAAAATCATCCTTAGACGATAAACATGCAAAGTTGTTGCGAGGATGCCACATAGCAGAGACCCCTAGGGTGCCTTCCAGACCCCACCGGCAGCATATGAAAGCTTTAATGGCTTCCAATGAGGGACGGTTTCTGAGAAACTTCAGAAAAATGGAATATTTGAAAGGATTAGCCAAAAGTGAGATCTCTCCTCTTTCGAAAACTGAAAGTAAAACACGCCATCCACGCTCTTAGGCAAAAGAACGTTGCCCAACCGCGGCTGCCATGTAACCTTACGTAAACGAAACCGTATGACTCTTTTAGGGCAGGTTTGGAGGGTGAGATGAGAATTTTGTATTTTGTTTTAGTGTTTAAAATATTATGTTTTAGTATTATTATTGTATTGGGATTTGAAAAAGTTGAATTGTTAATTATATTTTGTATGTGGATTTGAAAAAAGTGTAATGATGAGATGAAAATTTTGTGTCTCATCCCACCCCGCAAACCTGCAGTTAATCTCTCTCTCTTTTTTTTTTTTTTAAAGAGTTAGGGCCACATGTCCATTAGTGACCCCTCCCCAATTTTATTAATAAACATTCACTTATGGCGGAGGAATACCGTGGTTACATCAAAAGCATCTGGGGGTTTACAAAAGACCAAAACCCAGCATGCAAAAAAAGGACCATACTAACCAAAACAAACCTCAACAACAAAAACACTAAACAACTCTCAAAGTAGGCAAACCACACCGATCCAGACGCAAAATACCTTTAAGCATATGGGGAATATTTTCTTGAGTAAACTCTTCAGATTGTCCACTACTGCCCAGTCTCGCAAGCCAATCTGCTGCAGAATTTCCTTCTCGATAAACATGTTGATGCCGCACATTCATCCCAACTAGCAAACATTTGATTTCTTCCCAAAAATCCTCCAAATACCAAACATTACAACGACCTTCTTTAAGCCAATTAACAATCAAAAGCGAATCCAACTCAAGAATAATATTATTAAAACCATACAACTTACAACATCGCAAACCAAACAACAGTGCCATCAACTCAGCGCGATTGTTAGAACCAACTCCAAGGTATGCAGCAAATGCAAATTGAGTAAAGCCTTCATGATTACGTAACACTCCTCCCGCACCAGATTCACCAGGATTATTCAAACTACTACCATCCACATTTAATTTAAACCATCCTCTATTAGGCTTATGCCAAGAAATAACATGCACCCGTTTAGTACAAGCTTGAATAACCGGCAACTGCAACTCTTTCAGAATATCCAAATCCTATTTATTCCATCGGTCAGAAGCTCTCAATCTACTACCAACCCAACCAATCCAGTATTTAACAGACCTCCATAAAGTATCAAAATTTTCATGACGGCCTTCCATACGGGCAGAGCACCGCCATGTCCACAAACTCCAAATTAGTATCGCCGGAACCAAACCAACCAAATTACCAACCTGAGTAGATTTTTTTGTTCTTCGAAACCAAGCTTCAACCGTCTGAATCCATGATCTATTAGACACGTACGGAATACCCAGGAAATTACAGCAGGTCTTCCACAATTTTGAAGCAATTCTCCCCCCATATAAAACATGATTTAAATCCTCAAAAGCCCCTTCTTCACAACACTCACATTTGGAAACCACAGGAATACCAAGGCGGCTTATACGATCATCTAGACTCAAACTTTGTGAAAAGGCTTTCCACATGGCCACGGAGAATTTCTTAGGCAAAGCCGAATGCCAAATCCACTCCGACCATTGTCGTTTAAGAGCAACGACACGGACTAAATCCCAAGCAGTCGATGAAGAAAATCTGCCATTAATCTTGTCTGATAAGTCGCGCCCCACAAGCCGCACCAACAAATCCACATCCCAGCTGTCTTCGAGCATACATTCCTTAATCTTCAAATTTGGAAAATCCACAATGCTAATTTCATCACATATCGGGCTTGGCTCAATCCATTTATCTCTCCAAAAAGAGAGATTGCCTTCTTTAACCAACCAAGTAGAGTTTCGAAGAACAATAGGGATCGAATCCATGATATTCTTCCAAAACCGGGTCCCTTTTAACGGATTGACTAAAGAAATATGCTGATCCTTCACATACTTGGCCTTAAAAAAATTAGACCACAAAGAATTTTCTGTGAGAAGTTTCCAGGCAAACTTAATATGCAAAGATTTTTGAACATAAACAAACCTACGAAGACCCACTCCACCTTCGTCCACTGGTTTACATAATAAATCCCATCTCACCCATTTTTTTTTTCCTTCCCCTCCACCGATCCCCAAAAGAATGTGCTAAACAAACGATTAATCTCCGCAAGAATTGACTTTGGGGCCTGTAACACAGCTAACAAGGGAACTGGAAGACTTGATAAAACATGCTTTAAAAGTAATAATCGGGCCCCTAAAGATAAAAACCGCATCTTCCATCCCTCAATTTTCTTTCTTATTTTAATAATCAAATCCGCCAAATACAAGGATTTCATGCGACCAGAAATAATGGGTACACCCAAGTATTTAACAGGAAAGTTCCCAACCTTGAATCCAGTCATGAATAAAATTTCTCGTCTGCGAGACAAAGAAATTTTAGAAGAAAAAAAAATAGAGGATTTCTCTGCATTAACAACCTGGCCCGACCAGCTGGCATAGACATTAAGAGTATCTCTTATCATTTTAACAGACCTTTTACTACCATTAGCAAAAATCATCATATCATCCGCATAAAGTAAATGAGAGATCAAAGGACCAGAGCGAGGTTGGGAAAAAAACCAATTTGACCATCTTGAAATTTACTACGTAACAGCCTCTTGAAAACTTCCTCAACAAGAATAAATAAATAAGGAGAAATAGGATCCCCTTGACGAAGACCCCTTCCACCCTTAAAGAAACCTTTAGCCGTACCATTCATCACCACCGAGTACCAAGTATTAGTGACACATTGGTTAATAAGATGACAAACATCAATAGAAAAACCAAAAGCATGCAAAACTTGGAATAAAAAATTCCAATCAACCGTATCATAAGCCTTGGCCATGTCAATCTTCATCATAATATTACCTCCTCTAACCGGCTTATTAATATCATGAACCAGTTCTTGAGTAAGGCTAATATTATCAAATATACTTCTTCCTGGCAAAAAAACACCTTGCTCCATAGAAATTAATCGGCTCAATACCGACGTAAGTCTTCCAACCAACAATTTAGAACAAATTTTATAAACCACTGAGCAAAGGCTTATAGGTCTAAATTTATCAAAAGATGAAGGATCCGGAACCTTAGGAATTAAAACAAGGTAAGAAGAAGTATAATACCTGGGAAGAGATGACCCCAAGAAGAATTCCCTAACAGCCTCCACAAGCTCGACCAGCAATGACGAAAAAAACCCGACCCAAAACCATCAGGTCCAGGACTACTGTTGACTGGAATAGAGAATAATGCATCCTTAACTTCCTGTTCCGAAGGGCACCTACAAATATTTTGATTCTCCATATCTGTGACTTCCGCCTGAATTAACTGGGAAAGAGACGGAGCTGAACCACTAGAGCGGGCCTAAAGAAATTCCTCAAAGTAATGCACGGCTTCCTCATGAATGGCCTCCGGGGAAGAAAGAAACCGACCATCATTTAGCTTCATATTTTGAATATTAAAGTGATTCCGCACTTGTAAGGCTGCAAAAAAAGTCGAGTTTACCTCCCCATGCTCAATCCATGTTTTTTTTACTTTTTGAGCAATCCGAGTTTCTTCTCTTTTTAACCAGGACGAAAGTTCCAGTTTAGTAGCTAATACATCAGTTTCAACGTCAACCGAATAATGTTCTTGAAGCTGAGTCTCGCCTTCCTCCACTCTCTCTTCCAACCTTTTAATATGCGCCCCAGTCCATCCAAAAACATCTTTATTCCAGCATCGTAGTGCTATTTTAAGCCTTTTAAGCTTAATAGCAAGACTCGACAACCCAGAACCATAGCTACCTTCCTGCCAGACTAACGAGACAATCCTCCAAAAATCATCATGCGAAGTCCACATTTGTTGGAATTTGAAGACACTGGGTCCATAACGCATCAACCTGTCCTTCAACCCGACTAATAAAGGAGAATGATCCGAGGACCTACGAGCCAAATATGTCAAAGAAACCAAGGGAAATAAATCCAAATACCTGGAGTTACAGAGAGCTCTATCTAGGCGAGCCCAACTTCTAGCCAAACCACCTTGTCCATTACACCAAGAAAGTTTATTTCTTGTGAAAGGGACTTCAAGGAGACCTCCAGCATCTATAAAGTTCGAAAAATCCTCCATTGCACAAGGCAACCTTGGATTCCCACCCCTTCTCTCACCATCATGCCGGATGATATTAAAATCACCAAGGAGAAGCCATGGTAAAGCCAAAGATCCAAAAGAAACCAGATCAGACCACAGAGACCTCCTATCCAAGTACATACATTTAGCATAAACAACCGACACAATCATAGTAGAATTAATTAATAGAGTAACATGCTGGTTGGAAACTCCCAGAATATTAACTTGAATATCTTGCTGCCAAAACACCCATAATTTGCCATCATGCACAACATTAGAGAAAGAATCATCAAAACAGAAAAAACTTTGCCAACGTAAAAGCTCACTATCTCTTCTAAACGATTCCGCCACAATAAGAATTTTTGGTTTGTGTTGTTTTAACAACGACCGAAGTCATTTTTTCGAGGTGCCAAGACCTCGAACATTCCAAAATAAAATTTTACCAATCATAAATCTAGGCGAGAAGGCCTGCTCGGAGCCCTGGTAGAACTACGCAAGAGACGACGTTCAGCCATCACCTTCCTTCCAATTTTCGAATCCGAGACCCCATCTTTGTCTTTCCCCAAATGCTTAATCTCATTTTCTCCATCCGTATCCGACAGAGACACGTTGATCTCCCCTTCCACAATTGCATTCCGTGAATTTTCTAGTCCCATTATTGGAACGTCAACCAGCCCAAGCGACGAGGGAGGTAATTCCCCATCAGGTCTCACTTCTGCAACGTACGGTGCAAACTCACTAGACAACAAACCACATGTTATTTGTTCCCCTTCACACATCTGGGTCCCACTAGATTCCCCCTCCACGACTGAACCCATCTCCCGCAAAAGAAACTGCATTTTGTTTGTAGTAGTTTGCTCTGCCTGCACATTCTTCATCAATTCATCAGCCACCACCATTGACGCATGCACCTGCCCAACACCAGAGAAATCTCCCTCAGTAGGTTTATCCCCAACAGCACCCTCATTAATATTTCCCAAAACTGCCCATCCAGTATTCCCAGGCCCCTCACCAAGATCCTTATTTTCTATACGAGTATCTTCATGATCCCCTCCCTCCTTCGAGTCACCACATGCAACCATAACCAGAGACTCAGCATTTTCTTGAAGACCAGTAGGAACCATCTCAAACGTCTCTACCACCACTATACCATCCTCTTGCTCCTTTGAAGGAACATCGATAGACTGCAATTCCGGAACTGGTTCTGCAGTCAAATTTCCAACTGTACCTCCATTCTTCACCCAAGTTTGATCCCCCTTAACCTTCTTTCTCTGATCAGATCCCTTCCGACATTTTTTTTCATTATGACCTTGGCAACGACATTTGGTGCAGTAGGCAGGTAAGGTCTCAAAAATAACCTCCTGTTTTCGACTTAGAGGTGCTCCAGGCATACCAATCCAGAATGAAGAAATTGGTTTCATAGAAGAATCAACTTCAATACAGACCCTAGCCCAATCTGTTCGAGTAGCACAAGCTGTGGCATTATCCCTACGAATAAATTTCCCAATCGGCGCCAATAACATTTTCAAAACAGAGGAATGATAGAAATTCAATGGAAGGCCCGGTAAGAATACCCAGACCGGCACACATGGCGATTCAAAATCTTCATCAAAATCAAACTTCCAAGCAAACGAGCGATAAAACACCCCATTCACTTCACAAGACTCTCTGGATAACGCCTTATTAAAATCCTGCACATTAGTCATACGGACAAGCACATGCCGAGTATGTTGCATAGCAGAGACAACGGGCATACTTGGCATACCCCAGCGGCTGCGGATAAATGCTCTAATGGCGTCCAAGGATGGCCGCTGCCGAAGGAATTTCAACACCATGGAATAACGAAACGGTTCAGAAGTTTTTTCCATTTCACCCATTGTAAACGAGAAAAAGAACTCTCCATCTAACGTTTTTGGTTGACGAAAAGGAATCTCCACCACCGGCAGAGGTTGCGGCGCTGCAGAAACAAGGTCAGGAAACGACCGGGGATGGACAGCCAAAGGCGGCGTGCCATCTACGGCCGCCATGCAGCCTATGTAAAGAACAGACAAAATCACTCCAACCCTAGCAGAGCAATTTTTCGAAAAAGGGTAAAAACTTCAATGAGTTTTTGTAAATATTCACCAACTTAATAATCTCTCTCTTGATAAGTCTCAACTCTCAACATTTACAAGTATCTCTCAACTTCTTTATATTTTTGTAGTCTGCAATCTTTTGGAAAATCAAGATAGTTTGTTTGGTTTTTTTTTTCGCGATGAGATTATTGTACGTGCCTCTGGACCCAAGATGCTTATTCTCATTATCTTGTTCTTCAACTATCAGATTTTTTTTTTTTGTTTGTCTTACAAGGCTTGATCCGAGAGTAGGGATTCTTGTCTTCCACTTTTGTTGTGGCTATAAAATGTAACATTGTAAATTGTGTAGTCAGAAAGTACCTAACAGGTTAACAATATCATGACGGAAAAAATAGAGATGCTTATGGGCCTATGGTAGCTACACTAGAATTATTTATGCCTAACTAACAAAGCTGTCTGTTTCCAACTATTTTCTACTAGATGTTACTAAGAGACCTAAATGCTAAAAATTAAGAATATAAGATAACACATATTAGTAAAATAGTATGCTCTATTATAATATTATTATGAATGCAAAACTCTGACGTGATTTGTTTATTTTCTCATATATAGTAAAAAAGTTAAGCACAAAGTGCAAAAGACTACCCTTAATTATTATAGCTTAATATCAAATATTAAATATTTGAAAATTCTACATGCATTTAAATATATAAGAACGTGAAGAATCACTTTTGAATATTTTGTTTTTTTTAAGGTAAAATCGATCCGGCATGGGAACAAGCTACAACATTGGACCATTTAAAGAAAAAGGTCAAATGTAATTACTTTGGGAAACAAGTTGAGTATTTCGATTAAAACAACATATTGCAAAACTGCCTGGAAATGTTGCAGCATATTAAAAAGCTCCTGAAGATGCATGCCTAAAAATGTTGGAACATCTCATGAATTCTTTCAATAAGAAAAAGGAACAAGCGAAAGAAGATTATGAAATAGCTTCCCTTGGGCTTGAAGGAGATGATATTGTTCATATGATAGGTCCCTTGATAATGCCAAATATGATACTCAAGAATTGTCCTCTTCGGGTGAGGATGAACCACCTTTACTGGGATAATTTTTCTACTGCCTTCATTGATAACTTTCGGCTGCTTAAATAGCAGACCAAGCTTACACACTGAAACAGAACACTAAAACAGATCTTGCGGAAACAGAGGAACAACCTAAGCCACTACCAGTAGCCGACACCTAATAAAAGGGAAATGACTCACGTATTTAACTGAATAAAATGCAGCAGCAATTAATCATAAAACAGAAGATAACATAGAGCCGAAATATCTCTAACGGCTATGACCCAGTCCATGCACGTATGCACGTCGTTTCTGCGCATTACGTCCCGCGTCGAACGCTACGTCTTGCGCATTACGTCCCGCGCACTTCGTCCCGCTACATCCCGCGCATTACGTCCCATGCTACGCGCACTACGTCCGCTTGTGTCGATTTTGTTCGTCTAACCTCCTCCCAAATATTTGGGATTTGGTTTGAGTCCTCTAGCTGAACGCCGGGGTGTATCATCATATCAGTGAAGAGGAAGATAATGAGGAAAATGAATTGCAAAAATAAAAGGGAAAAGGAATTGCTATTGGTGACAGTACATCAATTGGGAAAAAAATAAAGATGATTACTGTAACACCCCGTATTTTAGTATATTTTTAATTGAAGAATTATTTGTTATTAATTTAAAAATTGATCATCTTGTTTTAAATTTTCTTATTTTAGTAGGTTTATTTTATGATTTTTAATTTGTGAAAATTAAATTTGACATGTTTCCTTAATATTAATTATTGTTATGCATTTAAATTGTTTTTCATATTAAATTAGTTTATTGTTGGGTTTAATTATTTTTATTTTCATTTCATCATTACATTTAAATTATTTTAACCGAATTGCTGTTTTAAAATATTTTTCTTTGGATCATTTTTTTTGTGACCCAAGATGTGAGGATTGAACCTCATTTCTTTTCCTTTCCTTTTTTTCTTTTCCTCTTTTCTTTTTCCCTTTTCTCTTTTTCCTCTTTCTTTTTCCTCTTTTTCTCTTTTCTCCCTCTGCTTCTCTCCAGCGCGATGCCACCCTCCCTCTCTCTCCCGTGCATTTTCCTTCCTCCCACAGCTCGCTGCCGTGAGCCGCCTGTGACCGACACCGCCCAAGCCACAACTTCCCCTCTCGCCGGCCATCATCCCCCACCAAGCTCAGGCCCTAACTCACTACCGTTCTCCTCCACGAACAGCTTAAAGCCGCGGCATTCCTTACGTCGTTGCGCCACCTCCAGCTACTATTTCTTCATCACTTCATACTCGATCTCCTAGCAACCCAATGCACCCAACCCCAGCTCCGATCCGCCACCAGTGAAGCCCCACCAACTCCATTTCCGATTTGGGCATTTTTGCATTTCAACCACCCTCTAAGCACCCACCCATGGCCAACCACCACCACCATTAGCTTCACCAACATTCTTAAGCCCTACCCTAGCAATCTCGAGTCTTGGTTTGTCCCCGTTCAAAAGTGGATTTTTGAGACCCACGACCACAGTGCATTTGACATTGTTTTGTTGCTGTGTTGCCACTTCTAGCACCTCTGTGATCTTTCAAAAATTATATTATAGAATTGTAAGTATTTTCTCAAAGAACTTTTGAGATTTAAGTGTATTTTCGCGCTAACTCATATTTACTGTGAATTGGTTGGTTGTGCCGGACTGAGTTCGAGGAGTAAGGGGGTCGATTGGATTGGATGATGGAGTTGTTGGTGTGATTGGCTTATGCTATGAGATTTGTTGGCTGTTTCGGGTTTAAATATTGGTGTTTTGTGTTTGACGTGGGTTATTGTGGATATTGGTGATTTTAAGAAGTGATAATATATTTTGGGATTATGAAGGTTTTAAGTTTTAAGGAATTAAAATAGGTTATTTAAGAAATTTAGGCTTAAATATCGAAATCCGTGATTTATTGAAAACTTACGGAAATTACGTGATTATTTTTATAGGTGACAATTTATAGTCGACTCGACATTTTTTAGGAAAATTCTGGAAAGCTAAGTCGTCCAGGTAAGCGGGGTTTCCTATGCTACATTTTGCATAAAATAAAATGATCTGAGGTTGATTTTAGAAAAGAATTTTGGAAATGATCTTAGTTATTTGTTCTGCATTACTCATAAAATTCTATATAAGAAGGAAATATTTTTTGTCATGACTGGTGTAGACATGAGCTTATTTTGACATTTTGTCTCCGAACTATGCAAAAGAGAGCGAATATGAAATATTGTGCATAAATTATATTTTGTAATTTAATTTTGTTCTGTTCTGAAAATGTTCTGTACTCTGATATGATAAGATGTGATTTTTGAAACCTCTGGCATGACAATCTATTTCTGTTCTAACCTTACCACGGGTGTAAAACTGTGGCCTCTGTTTGGGTTGGTACCAACTTTTCTGTTTCTGGTGCACCCACTTTGAAAACAAAGTGGTTTTCAGTGTGGTCTTTCCTATTTACACACTCAGGGCTCTGAGAATGATAAGGGGAAGATTCAAATTCTGTTTCTGCTCAGTTGGCTGTCGGGGTTTGCACAACCCTACCACGGGGGTTAAACATAGAATTATGTTTAATATGATGTTTCAGTTATGTTGTGCCAAGGGAATTTTGAATGAGAAAATTGTGAACTTCCGCTCTGATATTTTTTATAACATGTTTTGACTCTGCATTCTGAAAATAAAATGTGTTTTGTTTTACATTCTGAAATCTGTAAATACTCATGTTTGCATACTAGTATATGTTATCTGCTTACTGAGTTGTTGATAACTCACCCCCCTCTTATCTCCAATATTTCCAGATGATTTTTGGATATTTCAGCTGAGGATCAAGACTATGAAGAATTGAGTGAGATGACTTAAGAATAGTGGATTAAGAATATAAAGTTTTCGATGAGTATTGGTGATTTTTGATAATTATATTGTTGAAATGTGAGTTTAAGTGACATGTAGAGAAGTTGGTAATTTTTGGGGTTACTGTATTGAAAATTTTATATACGAGTATGTGTGGTTAATTAAATTTAAAGTGTTTACGTTTGATTTGAAGCTTTCGGAAGAGTATTAGCAATGTTGGAGTTGATTATCAGGTAATATGAGTTAATTCTTCAGACCCTCGGGGACGGGGCGTTACAATTACTAACGCAGCATCTACGACACAAAAATTGTTTAGTCAATCCAGAGAGGCAATAAAACAAATAAAGTTGACTATACAAATTGATCCAAGGGCTATAGAGAAATTGTGTATTGTTATAAGTAGATTTTTCTATCACAATGATATTCCTTTTGTTGCATCAAACTCCATATTTTAAGAGAATTATAGATGATGAAGAAAAATATGGAAATCAAAGGCTAAAAATACCTACAAGCAAGGATATTGCTGGGACATTACTAACAGAGGAGATCCAAACAATAAAAAGGTCTTTGGAAAAATTGAAGGCATCTTGGAATGTGATTGGGTGCACTCTTATGCAAGATGGTTGGAAAGATGGACGCAATAAAACTTTGATAATTTTTTTGGTTTACTGTCCAAGAGGTATTTACTTTGTTAAATTTGTTGATGCCTCTAATATTTCAAAAACTAGTGCATATCTCTTTAAATTATTTGATGAAATTGTAGAAGAAGTTGGAGAGCAAAATATTGTAAAATTTATTACAGATAATGCTAAATTTTATGAGTTGGCAGGGAAAATGCTAGAAGGAAAAAGAAAGAGTTTGTCTTGGACACCTTGTGCAGCACACTGTATTGATCTCGTGCTTGAAGATATGACGAAAATCAAAAGAGTGACTTATATGTTGTTGAAAATGCAAATAAAATAACAAAAATTATCTACAATCACACTTTGTTATTGAATTTGATGAGAATGGAATATACTAATGGTGGAGAGTTATTGAGACCAGGGATGTCTTGATTTGCAACCCATTTCATTGCCATTGAGAGTATTTACAAGGATAAACACAACTTGAAAAAAATGTTCCTACAAGATTTGTCGGTGAATTCAAGGCCAGCTAGTTCCAAAGAAGGGAAAGAAGTGGAAGGGGTCATCTTGGATGATTCCTTTTTTAGGAAGATGGATTTCTTCTTCAAATCAATTGAACCACTTGTGAAAGTCCTCCAAAAATTTATCATGACATGCAAATGTTGATAGTGAAGAACTCCCTTCAATGCCAAAATTTATTATGAAATGCAAAAAGTGAAAGGAGATAAAAGAAGCGCATGGCGGACATAGCAAAAGTATCAACCTTTTTTTATTATCATTGACAAGAGATGGGTAGACCAACTCCATCATCCACTTCATGCAGCAACTTACTTTTTGAATCCAATGCTTCGTTATGGAGAAGACTTTATGGAGGTATTTGTTAATTAATAATCCAATTTGAGTATATAGAATCTGCCACTAATATGAGGGCTTAATGAAGTTATTTGGAGTTTGGAGTTTGGAGTTTGATCCTAGTATAAGAGTAAAAATTTCAAAACAGGTATGATAAAATTATTATTTTTATTGCCATATTTTTTTGAAGTATAGTTTATTTTCAACTAAGTAACTCTTTTGTAGATTGATGACTTTGTTAATGCAAAAGGAGATTTTGGATATGACTTGGCTATCGGAAATAGGAAAGAGTTGCAACCAGGTATTTATTTTAAAACAACAATGGACGGTTTGAAAAAGTCTTCCTTGATATGTATAAAATACCTGTCATACTTATATTAGTTGTAGATGCATGGTGGCAACAACACGACATTAGTTGTCCAGAGCTAGAAAAACTTGCAGTCAAGGTCTTTAGCCAAACTTATTCATCCTCCAGTATTGAACGAAGCTGGAGTATATTTGATCAAATTCATACAAAGAGACGAAATAGTCTAACTCAAAAAAAGGCTTAATGATCTTGTTTATGTACATTATAATTTAAGGCTTTGTGAGAAACAACTTAGAAGAAGGAAAACTTATGATGCCATTGCAGAACAATCATTAGTTAGGAATCTATTTGACGAATGGGTTCAAGGAAACCATCATTCAAATGTTCAAGAAGCCAAGGTATTATAGATGTCCTATGATTATCAATATTGAATATGATCTAATAATATGTACTCATAACTCTATATATGCATGATCCAATTGATGATACAAATACTATATTTAAGGATGATGGTCATCTTAATAAAAGTGACCCAAACTCTTATGTTGAAGGAGGATCTTCTTTTGCGTATGATGGGACAAATGTAGAATTTGGCTTAACAGATGGGCATTCATCTACACATGACTTGGTAGATGCAAGATAAGACTTGGATGACGACGACGACGGCGGCGATTGTGCCGACTTAGTATTATAAATTTTGAGCTATATATTTGTAGTTTATATCTTTTGGAATTGAACAAAAGAAATGATATGGCTGGGGACATTATTTTATTACATATTTCAAATCAAAGACTTTAGTTTAATATTTCTTAAAGGTGTTTTTTTTCAACTTGTTGGATGTATCATTTATATATTATTCCTATAAAGTTATTCAATTTCAATGAATCAATATTTCTAACTTATTTGTATATAATTTTAGATGTTTAGAGTCTTTGGACTACAAAGTATAGTTTTGCTTTATAAATACTAAATCATCCAATTCAAAATTGTCATGAATCATCCGATTCAATTTGTTGAATCATCTGATTCATTGAATTGGTCCTTCCCTGATTCCAAACCCTATTCGATTTTTTGAGCCTTGCTCGAGCCTGATTAAGTGAGCCCTCACCTTCCATCCTGCTCTGTTTAGCCTCTTTGAAGACCCGATAGCCACTGTTGACATTAAACTTTCCATGTGGCTCAGGGTCCCAAATGATCTTATCTTCAGATGTGGTTCTGCTTAGGACTATTTTTAATACTTCATTTGTGCTTGGGTAGGTAGCAAGGTCCTTATCTTCTCCACATCCCACCATTTGGACTATGGGTCAATTAGGCTATCAACTATTGCTTCCTGATCATATGCTGCTGCGGTTGCATCATTTTTGCCAAGAGGTGGATGCCCTGGTATCCGATTATCCCCCCATACTTTGATCTTCTTCCCTGACCCCACTCTCCACTTACAGCCCAACACCAAGTATTTCTTGGTCTCCCATATCGCCTTCCAAGCAAAGCTAGGATTAAACCCTAGCTTAGACTCTAGAAAGGACTCTTTTGGAAAGTACTTTGCTTTGAAAACCCTGTGGATCAGTGTAGTTGGTTCTTGCATGATTCTCCAGCCTTGTTTTGCTAGAAGAGCATAATTAAAAGTTCTGATATCTTTGAACCCCATCCCTCTAGCCTGTTTATGTGCGCAAAGCTTGGCCCAACTAACCCAAAGGATTTTATGTTCCTCCTGCTTCTATCCCCACCAAAACCGGGCCATCATTTGCTCCAGCTCATGGCATAGACCTCCTAGGAGTTTAAAGCAGCTCATGGTATAGGTTGGGATAGAGAGGGCCACTACTTTTAGAAGTATTTCCTTGCCCCCTTGAGATAGCATTTTCTCTTTCCAGTTCTATAGTTTGGTCCATACTTTATGTTTGATGTTCGAGGAGGCTCTTGTTTTAGATCTACCCACAAGTGGAGGTAGTCCCAGGTACTTATCATATTTTGCTCGAGGTGTTGTACCCCCATGAATCCATCAAGTCTTTCTGCTGGGCAGAGTCTACATACTTGCTAAAAATCATTGATGTTTTGTCCTTGTTAATTTTCTACCTGGAAGCCTCTTCATATTGTCCAAGTAGTTGTGGAATATGATTGTTTTCTGCCCTATTAGCCATACAGAACAGGATGATGTCATCTGCAAACAGCAGGTGTGAACTCCTTGGTGCCCTGCGACAGATTCTGATGCCTGCTAACTTTCTTGACTCTTCTTCTTGTTTCAGTAAGCTAATTAGGCCTTCAATACCTAGGAGGAATAGGTAAGGAGACAAGGGGTCCCCTTGCCTTATACCTTGAGAGGGAGAGATAGGGCCCTTTGGTTCGCCATTGATGAGAACTGAGAATGAACAGTCTTTACACACATCATAATCAGCTAATTCCATCGAGGGTGGAACCCCATTCTAGTCATCCCAGCCTTTATGTAGTCCCATTCAAGCCTATCGTAGGCCTTGCTAATGTCTAATTTAATGGACATATATCCTTCCTTCCCTTCCCTTTTGTTTCTCACGAAATGAATCATCTCATATGCCACCATTACATTGTTACTAATTAATCTTCCTGGGACAAAGGCACTCTGGGAGTTTGATATGACTTCATTGAGAATTAGTTTGAGCCTATTTGCCAAGACCTTCAAGATGAATTTGTAGACCACATTACAAAGGCTGATTGGCCTAAATTCAGTAATCTTTTCAGACCTTTTTTTCTTTGGGATCAAAGTGATAAAGGTATGATTGATGGTTGGTGGGAGGGTGCCGCTTTGTAGAGCTTGCATCACAGCAGCAGTTGTAGCAGTCCCAACTATATGCCAATACTTTTGGTAAAACATTGGGGAAAGGTCATCAGGCCCAGTTGCTTTGGTTGGGTGCATCTGGTTTAAAGCAGCCTTGACTTCTTCTCTCTTGAATTCTCTCAATAAGTCATGGTTCATGTCCTCAGTTATTCTACCCTCTATATCATTTAGGAAGTCCAGATTGGCATTTTGATTGGTGGATTTAAACAGGTTTTGAAAGTAATCCATGATCACCTTATCTCACCCTTCATGAACTTGCCATTCACCTGCCTCATCCTTCAGTCCTTTAATCCGCTTTTTTGACCTTCTCTGAGATGCCTCTGGTGGAAATACATGGTGTTCTAGTCTCCCCCTTGCAACCATAGTGATTTAGCTCTCTGGTGCCACAAAATCTCTTCCCTTTCCAACCATACTTGTAACTGGTTTCGTGCCTCTAGGTGGAGTTCCATTTGAGTATGATAAGGGTCCCATTCCTGTACCTGTTGTAGATGGTCTCTAGCCTATTGAATTTGCTTCTGCACATTGCCAGACTTAGCCTTGTTCCAATGTGCTAATCTCTGGGAGCATGCCCCAATCCTTGTCTTGATGTTGTTCATAGGGATGTCATATGTCCTCCCATTCCATGAGTCTTCCACAATTCGTTCACTGTCCTCTTCCTCAGCCCACATAGCTTCAAACCAAAATAGCTTGCTCCTTGTGGGTCTCTTTTCTTTCCTTGAATACAGAAGAATTGGGAGGTGGTCAAAGTAGGCTGCCATACCATGTACCACTCGAAAATCTGGGAACTAGTCAAGCCATCTTTGATTAGCCAAGTATCTATCAATTCTTTCACTGATTATATGTTGGGCATCCCTTCCATTGCACCATGTGAATTTGGGTCCCTCAAAGCCCAGATCAACTAAGGAACAATCATCTAAAAGCTGTCTGAAGGCTCTCATTTGTCTTTCAGGTCTATCCTTGCCCCCACTCTTTTCCTGCCAACATAACACCTCATTAAAATAACCACCTACTAACCATGGAACAGATTCTGCACCCTTCAAGGATTTAATTGTATTCCAAGTCTCCTATATTAGTTCTGTTTCAGGGTGACCATATACACCAGTAAATTGCCACTGCCTCTTATTTTCTTCATTAGAAATCATAGCATCAATATGGTTCTTAGAATAACTTTGTAAGCTTAAATTTGTCTCCTTTTGCCACATGAGTGCTAATCCCCCACTTCTCCCTTCATTACTCACAGCAAAGCAGCGTTCATAGCCCAACTTTCTTTTCGCATACTCCATTTTAGTCACATGTAACTTAGTTTCCTGTAAAATTAGGATCATGGGAACTTCCTTCTTGACCAGGTCACGAAGTGCTCGTGGGTTTCCAAGCCCACGACAGTTCCAACTAATGCAAATCATTTTGTTGGGCAGAGTTGTTCACCAACCACTACCCCTTCAGTCATATTCTCATCAACCAGCTTCAAACTAGTTTTCATCTTCTTTCTTGTTGACATGTTATGCACTCCCTTCCTCTTCATGTTATTAGCAACCAGTTTATCAAGGTCATCTGGAGCCTGCCTTTCCTCATGCAGGTTAGTAGGTTTATCATGTTCTATACATGCCCTTCTCTTCCATGTTCTCCCCTGGCTTGGCCCATTTCCCTTCATTTTGAATTAATTTCTATCTCATTTAGGACACTTAAGGCTCTGTTAGGCACGTCTCGAGGCCTACAACTTTGGGTTGGTATCTTGGGCACTGTTTTAGGCACGTGATTTTCTTTTTACCCCGTATTGGTGCTTTGCTTTCTATTGCCATTTTTTTCCCTCCCCCTGAGTGTCAATACCCCCCAACGTATGGCCTCTTACTATATTCACATGCTTCATATTCGATGTCCCCCCCTTTCTTGGAAAAGGCCTCAAAGCAAGATATGGAGAGCTTAACAAGTGGTTGACTTGGAGAGCCTAGTCTTGTCAAAGGTGGCAGACCCCCATGTGGGCAATCTTGACTTTTGGAAAAGTCTCAAGTGCCCTCGACCATGTCAGGGCTAGATGACATCTTCTCTTGTGGTAGGTGGGCTTGATCCATGTCATCATCTCCTTCCCTGTGCTCAGAACCGTGGCCTGGTACCACTCCATTCCCACCTTGTCCTCCCTGCATCGCCTTGACATACTTCTTCTAATATGAAGCACGTAGCCATGCTCCAAACTGAGGCTCCTCCTGACCATGCATGGAACTCGGTTGCATGGGCATCTCGCACCCTGTTGGACCATGTTTGATAATGCCACATCTGAAGCAGAACAATGGTAGTCGTTCATAACGAAACGGTATCCATACTCGGTTACCATTAAAAGAACTCATAGCCCCTCTCATTAGAGGCTTTGTAATGTTTATGGAGATTTTAACTCGTAAATAACGCCCCCATCCGACCCCTTCATTATCAACATCAATCTCCTGTACTTTACCTGCCAGCTCACCTATATTTTTTCCCACATTCCTGGTCATGCCCTCAAGAGGTAGGTTATGGACTTGAAGCCAGATTGGTTCCTTGTCAATCCCCATTTCCGTGGGAGTAACCAATCCATTATAGTCCTCTAAACAAATTAGGTTGTGGTGGAACATCCAGGGTTTACCTTACTTGACCTTTGCCATATCACTTGCTTTTTGGAACTCTATCAAAAAGAGATTGGTGCCTATTTTCTTGAATTGGATCCCTCCTCGCAGTTTCCATATCTTGACCATGGTGGCTTTGAAGGCTTCACTATTGACACTTTGTCCGCCACAATGAGTCCCAATAGACAAAGGTTGCCTAGTCAAAATGTGATCTCCTCTGCGGACAGATCAAACTAAACCTCCGCTTGTTCAGCCTTAGTCAGTTTGAGTTTCTCCCATTTCTCTAAGATAGTATCAGCCATCTCCTTTGTCTTCTCTGTGTAACTAAGTTATGGCTTGGATGACCACCTAATCTTTCCACTTTAGCTCTCTTTTTGGGGCACACTGACAGTATATCTCTATAATGCTTGAACTCCTTTTGCTACAAGTACCATACTAGGCTCCCTCAATTCGAAAATCAGGAGACTATCCTTGCCTAGAGCAAGAACTCCCCTTCACCTTTATTGTCTCAGAGAGAGAAAGAGAGAAGGACTAAAATGGTGTGTGTGTGTTTGATGATTTGAAACAAGTGAGTCAGCTTGTCATTTGGTCATGTGGGAGCGAGTTCTCGAGTCAGACAGTGAAGTGATTCCATGTGGGATTTATATGATGAGATATGATGAATTTTATGTGCCTGAGAAGAGTGTGGTTTCTAGGCTTGGTGATAAATATGTATACTTGAGCTTTGCACAGAGAGTAATTCCTTGAAGGGTGATTCATTTCCATGCTTATATACTTTTATTTAGAGGGTGATTCATCACCATAACTATGAATGTATGTGTTTTTGCCTAGGGGTGATTTCTTGCCATGCATAAATATATGTGTTCACTGATCTTTTACATGAAATTGTGCATTACATCTTAACGTGCATTATCTCTCATTAGTAGTTTTGTCATAATTGTTTAACCTACATGTGGTTTAGTTTATTGGAACTGTAGACTTTGATGTAGAATAGTAGACTTAGATGCAGAGGTAGAATTGGAGAGGTCCACGACAAAGAAGGACCAATCCTGCCCGAGTGATAGTAACGGAGGCTTGTCGCTGTTAAATAGTTGCTTGTATTTTGGAGACGTACTATTTAGTTAGGTGACAAATCATGTTTAATCTATTGTGCCTGGACATAGGAAATGAATAAATGGTACTATGAAATATTATTTGGGAAATGACTATGATATATGGATTTGTGCTTTGAAACTCTAGTAATGGTATTATTTTCATCATTTGTGTAGCACACATGTGGAAAAACTTAGTGTTCCTGTCACCCTCCTGCATCCATCTTTATTTTGCTCTTTGACTCCATTTAAGATCTTCTTCAAGTAAGAAGTTCACTTCCCTTTGCAACTCTTTGATATGCCAAATGGTTCCTTCATTGTTGGAGTTCTACAATTATTTAATCTGATTTAGCGAATGGTTAATGCTACCCTTTTGCCTACCCAATACTTCTTTGTTCCAAATATTCAAATTATATCAACAACATTTCAAACCTTCTTTAGTGATCTTAACCTTATTATTTTCAAGTCCGAGTCTTCTCCAAGAATGCTCCAAGAATGCTCCAAGATTTTCAAGTTTGATTTTGGAGTTTTGTTCTAGATTAGTCAGTCTATTACGTGCATGGATGGTTCCGGGGGCTGCCAGCCCCCCCCCCCCCCATGTCGCATGCAAAGACACGCACGTTTGCCGAATTGGTTTCCCAGGTTCCTCAGGCTCTCCCTGAGGTCTCGATACCATTCAGGCCTCCAAAATGTGTTGAAGGTGAGTTCTTTGTGCAATTTACTAAGGAGGAGTTGGATCGTTCGGCTGTTCCTTTTCGGTTCTCTATGGTTTTAAAATTCTTAAGACAAAGACCTTCTTTGGATCGCATCAGAGGGTTCATTCATAGCAGATGGGGATTAACGAAATAGCCAGTCGTTTCAGCTATGCGGAAGGCTCGGAATGTCTTTGTGCGATTTTCAGATGAAGATGATTTCTTGAAATCATTGTCCCGTGAAAGCTGTGATATTGAAGGGGTTGCTTATAGACCCTTTCAATGGTCTACTGATTTTACTGAAGATGACGAACCATCATTGGTTCCAGTTTGGATCATGTTGCCCGGATTACCTCCAAATCTTTATCAAGAAGCGTTCTTGCGGAATATAGTTGCACTGATTGGAATCTTTTTAAGGAGAGATAATGCGACACGCTGTGCAACTCGTACCGATGGTGCAAGGGTGTGTGTTCTAATGAATATCGATCATGAGCTGATTCATTCCATTTGGATTGGGACACCGAGACATCCTACAAGCATTTTCCAAGAAATTGAGTATGAAACACTGCCTGCATTTTGTTCCGTGTGCAAGGTGCAAGGGCATAACGTAAAGACATGTAAGGCAAACAAGAAAGAAGGAAAGAGCAGCAAGAGTTTGAAGGTGATTAAGTCAAGTAAAGTCTGGGTGCCAAAAGATAAAGAAGATGATGCGAAGACTACAGATCATTCGGAGAAAACCACAGAGTCCCCTGTTTTGGCTTTGGAAGATGTTGAGATTGAGGTGCCGGTCTTGGATGGTGGCAAGGATGTAGGGAAGTTTAAGTTGGGGTCTGAGAGTGTTATCGTAGAAATGGAGGCCCCCGAGCAGAGGTTGATCTGTGGAGAGGCTAGCGGGACTTTACCAGCGGAGGAGTTGGTCTTTTTACCAATAATAACTCAGGAGTTGTCTGCTGGAGTTGGTGGCCATTTAGAACCCAGAAGGGAGGAATTCATCGAGCCAATTCCAGTAGCGGATGTTGCTGTGCAGAAAGACGATGCTGTAGTGGGTGGCCAATTAGAACCAAGAAGGGTAGAATTCATCGAGACATCATCTGTAGCGGAGGATGCTGTGCAGCTAGAGTCTAGAATTGACGTGGTGTCAAGCGGGAATATCCCAGTAGCAGAAGGAGAGGTGCAGATAGACACGGTTGATTTGCAGATGGAGTCCAAATCTAAGGATGAAGGTAAGTATCACCACCCAGGTAAACAAAAAGATGATTTTTCTGATTCTGATTTAGTAGTTAGGAAGTCTCGAAGTAAGCGTTTGTTACGTAGGTCCTATAGGGTTCCTAGCAAGCCCTCTAAGTAGAATCCTTGATTAATAAATTGTTATTTTGGAACATCCGTGGCCTTGGTACCTCGAGGAAACGTTTGAGGGGGCTTGTACGTGAGCTGCAGCCTATTATTCTTTTTATTGCAGAACCGTTTAGGGATGCTTCTCAGTTGAATTATTGGAAAACGTTTCTTGAATTTGATGAGTGTCTTTCTAATGCAAATCAAGATGGTAAGCTTTGGTGTTTTTGGAAGGCTGGTTTGAAGGTGGAGGTTATGGGTGTTTCGGATCAGCACCTTACTCTGCTTATTAACTCTAGCTTATTGATCTCTTTGGTTTATGCAAAGTGTTGGTTTTTAGATCGGAGGCCTTTGTGGTCTAATTTACTTGGTGTTAATAATTTACAGTTTCCTCTTGTGATTATTGGGGATTTTAATGTCATTTGTAATGATAATGAAAGAAGAGGGGGAAATCCTAGGATGCTTATTGCAATGGAGGATTTTTGTTCCTTTATTGATGATGGCAGATTTGTTGAGATGCCTTTTTCAGGTAATGGCTTTTCTTGGTGCAACGGTCGATTAGGAATGGCGCGTTCATGGGCTAGACTGGATAGAGCTTTATGTAATTCCAAGTTTAAGGATCTTTATCCGTCGGGTAGAATTCAATATCTTCCTAGGAGGACTTCAGATCACTCCCCTATGGTATTGGGTCACTTGGTTTCATCTACTAGGTATGGTCAAACCTCTTTTAAATTTCAATATATGTGGACTAATCATGAAGATTTTTGGAGATGTGTTTCTAGTTCTTGGCAGGTGGAGGTTAATGGTACGGGTTTGTGGAAGCTAGCTGCTAAATTGAAGAGGTTAAAATTGGTTCTTAAATCTTGGAACAAGGAAGTGTTTGGCTAGACAGGAAAGCATATTAAAGAGTTAGAAGCTAAAGTGGAGGAAGGTGAATTAAGACTTCAAGAATGTTGCTCAGAGGATGTAGAAGCTGATGTTTTAGCGAACAAGGTTGAGCTTGATGTCTGGTTACAAAGGGAAGAGTCTCGTATTGCTCAACAAGTTAAACAAAAGTGGGTATCGCAAGGTGAGGTTTCGACTGCTTTCTTTAAAGCTTTGCAGAATAACAAGTATAATATGGTAGTAGAAATGAAGCTCTCTGATGGCAGAGTGCTTAACTCGCCTGAAGATATCCATGAGGCTGCGTGTGTTTATTTTGAGGATTTCCTCAAAGCTAAAGCAACCAGTTCTGTGCGTCTCTATAATAGTGGCTAGGTACAAATCTCCGCCTCATGATAGCTTTCAACTCTCTCCATGTTTCTACAGGCCTTTCAAAATTTCTCTTCCTATTGGATACTAATTGATCCCACCAAATAACCGCATAATCAGTGAACTCAATTACAGCCAACTTCACCTTCTTCCCCTCAGAGTAATTATGACAATCAAATATCAACTCTATTCTTTTCTCCCACTCTAAATAAACTTCAGGGTCAGTTTTACCTTGGAATGATGGTATTTTCATTTTGATGCTTCCAAAGTTCTTATCTACTCTATCTCGACCCTCTGAGTTTGCCCTAAGGCCTCTTCCATGCCTAACTCCTCTATGTCCACCCAATCCAACTTCAAATGTTAAGCCTTCCTCATTCTCACCAAACACTCCATTCTTATACCCATTCTCAATTCTAGGCTCACGTCGCCTCCTATTTCTCTCACCTTGCAGATTTCTAATCATTGCTTCTTGATTATCCATACTATCCCTCACTTCACCCAACACCAAGTTCAACCGCTCAAACTGTTGTTGCATGGCTTGCAACACAAAGGATGAGTTATCTGCCACACTTTTTGGTGATGAGTCACTTCTATGAGATATCATAATATGCTGCACAAAAATAATGTTAGTGGAAAACCTCACACACTCCCTTACATGTTTACACTCGAATAATGGCACTCTACTCGTGTTTCACTCTTAGTGGCTTTTTCCCGATAATAGTCTCACACTCTCTTGCCTTTTACCTCAAGAGTTTTCCTACTCAAGTTCTTTAAGAACTAATTGAACACAATCAATAGAAAGCAACCTTGTTTTATCCCAACTAGTAATTAGATCCAGGAAACAAGAACAAGAGAAACATGGAAGGAATAAAAATCCAAGAATTTTGAAACCCTAGGAGATGCAAATTTCAGCCAAACCCAAAACCCTAAGAATTTCGGCAGCCTACTTTTTGTTTCTATTTTTTTTTTCTTTTTGGCAACCCTAGAACAATGAAGCCCTAGAATTAAATATGCAAGAAATAAAACATAGAATCAGACCTGATTGAAATCCCTGCTCTGAATGGTGTCGCCAAAGGTTTTTTCAAGGGTGGACGTGGTCTCCGTCAAGGAGATCCTCTATCTCCTTACTTGTTCATTTTGGTAGAAGAAGTTCTCTCTCGGTTGTTAAAAAATAAATTTGAAATGGGGAGAATTAAAAGTTTTTCTCATCCTAGGCATGGTCCTGTTATTTCTCATCTTTTATATGCTGATGACATAGTAATTTTTGCTAATGGAGGAAGGTCTTCAGTTTCAGAAATTGTCGAAGTTCTTCGTATTTATGCTGAGTGGTCTGGTCAACAGGTAAATAGTGCCAAGTCTTCAATCTTCTTTTCTAAAAGAATTAATTATGTTAGACGTAGACACCTTTTATTGAATACACAGTTCACGGAAGGAGTGTTCCCGGTCAAGTACTTAGGGGTGCCTATTGTTTCAAGTAGATTGAAGTTAATTCATTTTCAGGATGTTATTCAAAAAATTCGAAAGAAGATTGAAGGTTGGAAGGTCAGTTTTCTCTCCACAGGGGCGAGAGTCATTTTATTAAAGCATGTGTTGTCGAGTATGCCAATTCATTTGTTATCTGTGATGCAGGTTCCGAAATTAGTGTTGCTTCAGTTTAATAAATTATTTAGCACTTTTTTTTGGGGCTCATTTAATGGGAATCCCAAGAGGAAATGGATTAAATGGGACAAATTATGCAAACCTGTTGATGAAGGAGGGGTTGGTTTGAGAAGTTCTGTTGATGTGCAAAGATCTTTGCATCTTAAATTTGCCTGGAATTTGTTAAGTTCAGATTCTTTATGGAAAAGATTTTTTTTGTGCTAAATACTTGCATGGTCAGCATCCGATTGAGCTTAATCCATCGAGAGGCTCTAGGTTTTGGAAAGCTATTGTAAAAGAAATTCCTGTTGTTCTTTCACGTTCCAGGTGGAAGATTAGGGAGGGGAACGTGTCGTTCTGGAGAGACAATTGGCTAAATTCTGGTCCACTTATGGAGCAGTATCAGATGGTGGGTGATCCGGAATTGAAGGTGAAAGATTGTATGATTAATAATAATTGGGATATGGAGCAACTTGAGCAGCTAGTAGGGTCTGATAAAATGGAGGATATTGTCAATGAAGTTAGTAGTAGGAGGAATGGTAAGGATCAGCTTATTTGGTTGGAAAATTCGGATGGGTCTTTCACGACCAAAACTGCCTGGTCTTTTGTTCGGATTCGTAATCCTAATTGTCAATGGTCGGATTGGATTTGGAATTCAGCTTTACCTAAGAAGTTTTCTGTGCTTATGTGGAAGGCCTTAAACTCATGCCTTGCAGTGGATGATCGTATAAGGAGAATTGGTGTGCCTTTAGTCTCGAAATGTGAATGTTGTAGGGACGGGGCCATAGAGGATATTAATCATGTGTTATATAGTGGTAATATTGCTAAGGCTATTTGGAAGTTTAGTTCTAATATTTTGGGTATTCCGTTTGTCCCGAATCGGTCTTGGAGGGCAACTGTTGAGTCATGGTTCCGTAGAGCTTCGAAGTCCTCTCAGTTAGGTATTCTTATGGGAGTTATTCCTGTCATTATCACTTGGAATTTATGGATATGGAGATGTACAGCGAGAATGGAAGGTAGGAAGGAGAAGGTTCAGGTTTTATGGAGATTGATAAAGTATTGGATTAATTGGGTGGGTATTAAGATTCATAAGGATTCCCGGCTTGTGGATAAGGATGTAAAGATATTGAAGTCTTTGAATTTTTCTATTAATTTTAAAAAAAGATGGGTTTCTATGGCAGTTAGATGGGAGAGACTGAAGAAAGATTGGTTTAAACTGAATGTGGACGGAAGTAGTATTAATAACCCTGGTATTTTGGGTGCTGGAGGAGTAGTAAGAAATGAGTTTGGGAAGATGGTTTTTGCGTTTGCTGAATCCATTGGGAGTGGTAGTAATAATCTTGTGGAAGTTATTGCCTTGAGAAGAGGGATTGAACATTGTAAACATTTGGGGATTAATAATATTAATATTGAAATGGACTCGCTTTTGGTTGTTAATTGGGTTCAGGACAGAAGATGTACTCTCTGGTACCTAGAGGATTTTTGGGAAGATATTATGAATATGTTGGCAGAGATGAATTTCTCTATTAAGCATATTTATAGGGAAGGTAATAAGGCTACAGATTTTTTGGCTCGATTGGGTAGTAATGGGGTCTCTCATGAGTGGTTAGGGCAGACGGATGTTCCTCATCTATTAAGAGGTATTCTTAGAACTGATTCCTGTGGTTTGGCTTATCTCAGGTAGTGTGGTTGTATTTAGGATTGAGTGTTAGTTCTCTTATTTTCTTAATATTCCTTTATATTGTTTATTTGAGTTTTGAGTTGGTGTCTGGTGCTTGGGGCTTATTTAGTCTTTCTTATTATTGTAAAGACCCGAGTACATATGTTTGTTACCACGGTATTCCTCCGCGACAAGTGAGGGCTTATTAATAAAATTGGGTGGGGATCACTTTTGGACAGGTGATTTCTCACTCTTTGATAAAAAAAAAAAAAAAAAAACCTTATTATTATAGAGAGAGGGGGTTCCTAGGCTTTTTTTTTTTATTACACCAAGACAATCTTCTCTCTTAGCCCAACTCACTTCATATCTAAACACATTTGTTTATGGTCTCTTCCTCATCCTCGTTGCAGATAGAGATTAGTAATGGGCAATGGTCGGAGCTTTCATTTGTTAGAACATTTACCTTTGTTTGAAAAAAAGTGTTGAGTCATTCACTGTTGCCTTTTGGTATAGCCCTTATGCAACACCAGGCCCAGGCTCAAGAAGAGAGTCCATTCACCCAAAAACGATGACATTTTGGAGGTAAGAGCCTTTTTTTTTTTTTCTTTTTTTTTTGTTATCCCTCTTCCTTCTCCCCTTCTCCTTGACAGTTTCTCCCTCCCTCTACTTTCTCTCTTTCCATTCCCCCCCAAGCCATTCAGTTTCTCAAAGGAGATCTCACCTTTGTAGTTCTCTCTCTCCCTGTCGTGCAGTGCCATCTCCATTGGCAGCACCATCGTCAGTTGCTCTTCACTCAACAAAATCTAATGGTTTTCAGATCCTATTCTCCATTCGGTGTCAACCAACGTGCTCTGCCATGTGTGACAAAGCTAGTAAGCCTGGTGCATCTTCCCCTCTATTTCTCTCTCATGGTGTGTGTGTGTGTATGTTTTTCCCCTATCTGGAGATCTAATTCCTTCTTTCTATACATAGAATGTCAGAGCCATCATTTTTACATTTCCATTGCCAATGTCGTTGTTCTTGTCCGACACTAGTGAGTCTTTTTTATTTTTGCTTTGGCTTCTCAGTTCATCAGTTGTTGTTATCTCTCATTTATTCTCACACTATAAAAAATTCCAAATTTATTCGCTCTATTAGTGCTACTGTCGTGACCAATGGAAGTAGTGGTATTGCATAGCCTCTACCGCCAAGGTAAGGCCTTTGTTCGATTTTAGCCTCACTGACAAAGTTTTGAATTCCGTTCTAGTGATCATTTCAGTTGAGACACTGAAATGAAATATTTTGATACTAGTACGTTTCATTGTGCCGTTTCAAGATAGTCAGTATATATGGATAAATTATATATATTTCTAGCACAATGAATAAATTATATATACGAGAGAATCCATAAAAAGTCATGAAGTAAGAATATAGAACAGATCATAAATGATAGTCAAACATAATAGCTTGCAAGGATGAGCATTCTCTTTTTAAATTTTTTACAATAAACCCAAAAGGAGAAATAATATATATAGGTATTCAATGAATATAAAAGGGAGAAAGAGAAAAATGCGGTTCAGAAAAGTGGTGTGGCAAAAAAGGAGCTTTACGTAGGAATGAGATTATTTGTTGTAAGGCAAAGTAGTGGGAAAGAGAAGGCTACTAGTACTACTTGTATAGAAGAAAAAAAGAGAGACAAGGAAGGATATGAATTCATAGGCACATAAAAAAGAAAAGACATGGTCACAAATTGAAATGATTTCCGGATCTGATTTTGCAAGGGAGTGGAGAGAATGGGAGAACTCAAAAAGGACGAAATTACTTTTATATCTCAGTTTTCAATTTATTAACAAAATTGTCATTGCAGTTTATTTCAGACCGAAATTACTATTGTGGCTGGAATATCAATTCTCAGTCGAAATTGACCAAAACGTGCCGGAACGGCCAGAATTTGACCCGAGATGGAACAGGAGCCTACGCCGTGCCGGTTATTGTTCCGGCATGCAAATTCCAGTTGGAAAGAATGAAAATTAAAACATTGGTCACTGCCATGTAATACCCTACTATGAAAGCTCAGTTTTTGACGTCATTGTGTTGGCTCACAGGATAATAGTGACGTCCCTGGACAGTGTTTCTTCTATAACACCCGGACCCAATCATGCTCAAATTTTATTTTATTTTTATTTGTTTATTTTTTAGTTCATTTTATTTTATTTTAGTTTCTTCGCACGTTTTCTTCTTTTTTCCGCACGTTTGATCCTTTCCGTCTATATTTCTCTTTCACCCGTTAGTGCTTCCATCCACTCCATGCACACACACAACACAAACTTCCATCCGCACACACGTCTCTCTCTCGGCTCTCTAGGGTTTTATATTTTTTTTTTGGTCACCCATTTCATCTATATAATTGCACGTTCTTCATCCTCAACGAAAATCGATAGTCGCCGCTTTTTCCTTTTCACGCCTCAACCTCCATCACCCACTATAACCTCTCGTTCACAGCCCCTCCGTGTCATCAAATGGGAACCAGCTCCACCCACATGGCAACGACACCACAAGTTGCCAGACCCGCCTGTTGACCCATACTCCTCAGCCATTCAACACATAAACGCCACCATCCACCATCGTCCGTCGAAAGCAAAAACCGGAGCTGCTCTGTTTTGGAACCATGGAAACAGAGCATTGTCGCTCAAAGTGAGAACCATGCCTTGCCTCAGTTGGGCAACGATGCCACCGTCAGCAGCATCAGACGACGCCAGAAAGCAAGCCTCCACCGCCCAGTGATGTCCAGTGCCACCGTCCGAAACCCCATGCAAGCCGCGTGATGCGTACAACTCTCTCTCCCTCAGTGTTATTCCACCGCAAGCCACTGCAAACCACCGTCTTTCACGTCGAAAACCACTGTAAAAACAGCAGCAATCACTGGCTGTGAGACCCTCGTCACCTCGTGCCGATTGGTGAGGCCTTTGACTCTCATCCATATTTTTTTTTCTTTTCCCTCACGGTTACTCTCTCTCATTCTCCGAGCTCTCTTGCTTATCACCCTCTCTCTCTTGGTGCCCACCGCCGTGGCCACTGTTGTCCACCGCCCAGCCCTTTGCCCCGCCACACGTTTCACTTCTCTCTCGGTGAGCCTCCGTGTAGTTATTAGTTGTGTTTCTTTTCACAGTGTTAATAGGATTAGCTTACGTGCAAAAGTTTTTCTTTTCAAAGTGTTAACTTGATAGTTGAATTTTATTACCAGTTTTAAATCATGTGTTCGGATGAAGGATATTTATTTATTTATTTATTTTTGTTGTTACATTGAAATGAGTTTTGGTTTTAAGTCTCATAAAACATTATTTTTGTGTAGAAAATATTTTAATAATATTGTTAACTAAAGGAAGTAAACCTATTTTTTTTAAGAGAGGAATTTTTCATGGCGTATTTCATAAGATTTTTAAAGTAGTCGAAGCATTCTATTAATTTATAATACGTTGTCGGTACTTTAGATATTTTAAATATTACTTTTTATTGAGTTCCGTAATTGTCTTAACACTTACTTGATTAAGTTCTTATTCGGTATGAATTCGTTTAGGTGGATTTTGATGGTTTTGGAAAAATGAGAGTATTTTGGAAATAATGAGAATTTTAGGTTTTGAGGAATTAAATAAGTTATTTTAGAAGTTTAAGATTAAACATCGAAATAAGTGCTTGATTGGAAATTTACGGGAATGACTTGATTATTTTATAGGTGACGATTGTTAATTGTTCGACATTTTGAAAAAAATTCTGAAAAGCAAAGAAGTCTAGGTAAGCGAAGTTCCTATGCTAGATTTGCATAAAAATAAAATGAACTGGGGTCTTTTTTGAAAAATGTGCATGTTTTGCTATGAAAATAAATTTGGAAACAGCCTCAGATATTTGTTCTGTATTACTCATGAGATTCTGTTTAAGAAGAACGTATTTTTTGTCATGATTGGTGTAGACATGAGCTTATTTTTGACATTCTGTTCCTGAACTTTAAGAGAGTGAATATGAAATTTGTGCATAAATAATGTTTTGATATGATTTTGTTTTGTTCTGAAGATTTTGTTCAGTACTCTGTTTGGATAAGACGTGATTTCTGAAAACCTTTGGCATGACTCTCTAATTCTAAATTTGATTCTGTTTCCATTCTGTTCAGTTACAACCTTGTCACGGGTGATAATAGTGGCATACGGCCCAACCACGGGTAATAATAGTGGATACGGCCCAACCACGGGATATAATAGTGGATACGGCCCAACCACGGGTAATAATAGTGGATACGGCCCTGCCACGGGTAATAGTAGTGGTCTCTGTTTTGAGTGCACACCTTGGTAACAGAGTGTTTTATGTTTTGCTTGGCTATCTGCAGATGCACAACCCTACCACGGGGGTCATACATGGCCTCTGTTCTGATATAATGTTCTGATGATGATGATCATTTATGCTATGCCAAAGAATATTTTTGAATGAGATTATTTCTAAATTTTTGCTCTGATATTTTGATAACATGTTTTGCTTCCGCACTCTGAAAATGAAAATGTTTTGTTCTACATTCTGATTTCTGTAAATGCTCATATTTACACACTAGTATATGTCATCTGCTTACTGAGTTGTTGATAACTCACCCCTTATCTCCATATATTTTTCAGATAATTTTGATGGTTCAGCTAGAGAACAAGAGTAGAAAGTTTAGCAATGTGTGATGATCGTAGTGGAATAAGTGTCTGAAGATACAAATGCTTATTTGAGGGTCGTAGTTAGTAAACTGATTTATTTTTCGGGTATTTGATTTGATGAGTTGAGGATGTCTTCGAGTTTTTGGAGAATTTCTAATTTATGTTATTGAGGATTTCTTTATTGTCACCATGGAGGAACATAGATTTTTGGATTGAATAAGTGGATTAATATTTTATAGGATTTTCTGGATTTTATAGTTGTGTTATTTAAGTTAATTTTAAGTATTAAGAGCTAACTCTCCAGACTTCTGGGAACGGGGCGCTACAGTTGGTATCAAAGACAGGTTTGAATTCTGCATACTATAAACCTTGGAGGTTTAGATTTCTGTGGGTTCATACGATGTAAAAATTTCAGTATAGGAGCTTGAGGACTCTAAGGACGATTATGTGGATATTTAAGGTTTTAGATTTTGTAAGACTTTATGATTGAGTTTTGAGATTTTGATGTTTTGGGATTTTTAGGTCCGACAAGCTTAATTTCTGGAATATAGGAATTAATATTTAAGGTTTAGATTTTAAAGTTTAGATTCTAAGACGTAAGACAGTTTAGAGCGATGTCGAGTTTGCAATTATAGAGGGTAGGGAAGAACTATATGAGTTGGTTAAACATATGGTTAAGAATGGTTAAAACAAGTTCAAGGTTTTATCGATTCATTTATTTATTTTAACTTGTTTTTAAATATTTTAGTTGGTATTTAGATTTTATTTATATTTATTTTATTTTCTTTCCCTAGAACGTTTAACTGAGTTTAAGATCTCAGGATGACTGCTCGTCGTCGAGTTCGAAACTTTGGAGATTTGAGATTCTTCAAATTTTTTGGACTGAATAGGAGGTTTGAGGTTTAGAGATGGTACATACTTTAAAAATGATTTTGAGGAGATTTAAGCTCATAGAATTCTACGAGTTTCAGGATATGACTTTTGATGATATGTAAGGTTTTAGCATTTGCAGGCCTATGGAATGAGTTCCACAGAATCTGAGGTTTTAGATTTTGCATAATTTAAGGAAACAATTATTATGACATTTGAGATTTTAATTTCGGTAGGCATATTCTGTGGATTGTAGGAAATAATTCTGACAGGTTTTAAGGTTTAGATTTTAGGTTGACTTCGTGGAACAAGTTTTGATTAGGAACTGAAGATTTAGACTTGTGATATTGATGTATTATACACGTTAGGAGACTTTGCAAAATTAAATTTGAAAAGTGCATGGACTGGTTAAATGTGGAGGTTAGTTCTTTTCAGATGTACTTGATCTGAAAAGTGCATGGACTGTTTTGATGAGCATTGTTTTGCCTGCCTATGATAGAAACTTTGATTTCCAACTTTCCAGTTTCCTATTGATATTATCCATCAGCTCTTTGTAATTTTCTTTCTTTGATTGCCCAATGGATGTCGAGATCCCCAGATATTTCATTCCTGATGTTAATTCTTTGTATTGCATTTAGGACAAGATCATCGATCGTGTGGCTTGGTTGGTGTTTCTTGTGATGTAAATCGACGATTTCTCCTTGTTGACTACTGGGCTTGACCACACCTGATATTTCTCCAAATTATCTCACTAATGTTTTGGACATTGGTCTCCTTTGATTTCTCAAAAATAATTAAACCATCCACAAAAAGTAAGTGAGATATCGGGGGACAATTTCTACTTAACTTGATTCCTTCCATGTTCTTTCGATTAATCTTGAGAGCACCTCCGTGCACAGTATAAATAGCAATGGTGAGATGGGATCGCCTTGTCTAAGTCCTCATTGGGCTTTAAAACACCTCAAGGAGAGCCATTGATGAGGATTGAAAAGGATGCTATTGTTACGCATTCCTTGATTAAATTAATCCAAGTCCTACCGTATCCTAGTGCCTTCATCACCACAAATAAACATTCTCATTCAATGTAGTCGAAAGCTTTCTCCATATCTATCTTGTTTGCCATTTGACTAATCCTTCCCGTATTTTTCCTAAGTTTATGAAACAATTCATGGGCGATTATGGTATTTTCTTTGATATTACGCCCTAGAACAAAGGCTATTTGGAAAGGTGAGATTATTTTGGGAAGAGTTTTCTTAAGTCGATTTGCCATAATTTTTGTGATGATTTTGTAAATCACATTGGTCAGGCTAATTGGCCAGAAATGTTTTGGAGAGCATGGTTGACATTTTTTGAATGAGTGCTATATTGGTGTGGTTTATTTGTCTCAGGAATTTCCCTCTTTGGAAGAAATTTTGGACTGTTGCTATAACTTCTTTCTGGATAATCGGCCAATAGTGCTTGTTGAATAGGATCTTCATTCCATTAGCACCCGGTGGTTTGTGATTTTGTATCTACTTTAATGCCCCGTATATTTCTGCTTCATTAGGTAGCGCTGTTAAAGAGATATTTTCCTCATCTGTAATTTTTTTTAACAGATTCTCCGCATCATTTGGGATAACTTGTATGGTGGAAGTGAAAATGGTCTGAAAATTGTTAATAAAAGATGATTCAATAACATTTGGGTCCATTGACCAGTTACTTTCCCTTAATTTGATGGAGTCGATCCCATCGATTCTTCTTCAGATCATTGTGGAGAGAAGGCAGAATTTTGTGTTCAGGTCCGAAGTAGTGAGCCAGTTGAATCGAAATTTTTGGCACCATAGAGTTTATTCATTTTTCAGCTGGTCCTGTAGGCTCGCTTGAAGCTGCCACTCTCTTAATAGACTTTGTGGGTTTGGCTAGTTACACAGTAGTTGGTTAAGATCGCTTTCGATGGATATTGACTTAGATTTTTCCGAAGTGAACTTTATTCCAGTGCTTGACGGCTTTCTTGGTGGCTTTAATTTTGCTGTAGAGAATGAATGCTGGATTACCAGTGAAGTGCTTGCACCATGCTTCTTGGATTATTATTTGATTTAAAGGTTCTCAAGTCCATGATTCTTCAAATTTGAAGGATGTTATGAACCTCTCAGCTTTGGTCGTGTTGAGTAGAAGTGGGTGATGGTCTGATGCCTAGGAGATGAGGTGTTGAATGGTTTCATTTGGGAAAAGTAGTCTCCATTTCGAGCTTGCTATTCCACGATCTAGCCTTTCTCTGATTAAAGCAATACCATGACGGTTATTTGTCCAAGAGAAAGTAGGCCCCATGTAGCCGATGTCTGTTAAGCCATGTGTTGCCATCAGATTTTTTTAGTCCGCCAATTGAGGAAGATGTTACTGGGCACCCCCTCTATTTTCTTTGTTTGATGTAATAGATTGTTGAAATCTCCAATGCAGATCCAAGGGCCGGGAAAAGAAGGTTGAATTGTTTCCAGTAGTTGCTAGAATTTTGCTTTATTTTGCCATTGTGTTGGAGCATAGACAAAGGTTGCTAGCCAAGGATGGTTAGGAGGATAAGAGTAAATTAAAATGGATATTGCATTCATATTAACATGAAATGGTTCTACATCTACACTCAATCTCCATAATAGCAAAAAGCCTCCTTTTTATCTCGAGGTGAGGGAATATACAAAATTATGGAAACCTAGACTATTTACAATGGATAAGGTACGTTCAGTGGGCACCATGGTTTTTGACAAAAATATAATGCCTAGGTTATATTTTCTACTATTTGCTCATATACTTCTTGTTACCTTGGGGTGGGCTAAACTTCTGTAATTCCATACCATAGTTTTCATGGAGCAAGGGGAGGCATGGTTGAGCCTACCTCTTCAACTTTTTTTGATTTTTTGGATGTTGGTAGATGTGGAGTTACCCTGTGGTAAGGTTTGGCTCTGACATATTCTTTTTTTTCTTTTCTTCCCAGAGGCTTTGGTTTGCATCTCCAGCAGCACAAGAGAAAATAGCTCATCCTCTTTGTCGAATTTGTCGCACTCGCATTGGATTGGGCTGAGGGATCACGAATGATTTTTTGCAATTTCAGTTTTGTTTGCTGACTATCTTCATGGGTCAGTGGGGTATATGTCTTTTTGTTGCTGACTCTATTTTGACAATCAATTCGGCTCTATTGCTTTTTATTTCTTCTTGCTGAGTGTTTTGAAAGCTTACTAATGGGCAGAATACATGATCTTGCTTCTGGCTTGGTTGGGCCGAGTGTGCCCCTAAAGGCTTTTCAATCTCTTGCTTTATGTAATGGGCGTTGGGCAATTGGAAGACTTCTTGGACGATGGGTTGATTTGGTTGGGCCCAAAACTTTCCCATATTGACTTATTGGTTCTGGATTGATGGGCCTTGGTGGGCCTTCTGGTTCTTGAAGTTGGTTATCGCATCCTTTATCTGACTCCACTATGTATTCCACGCCTCAGTATGAGTACCGATGGAATATGGATCTGAAATCCTGGGGTAAATCGCTGCAGTGCCGATTCCATCATATTTTTATAAAGAAATTGGCTTGCCAACAGTATAGGGATTTGAGACCCTTGAGTGACTGATCGGAGAGACGTGGTCTCCTTTGCAGATTCCGAAGCTAGGGTAAGTTTGAGGTCTTCCCAAGAGAGAGCCTCTGTTTGCTGGATGAGGGAATCGATGTTCATGTCTATACTGCAGTTTGGATGGATTGAGAATGTGAGTAGGATATGCTCCGGAAGTGTTTTACCTTCACTGGGGGGTGATTAATCCACTCTATAATGTAGTGAGGTAGAGTGACTCAAAGGAGATAGTAGGTGAATTTCAATTGGTTCAAATTACTAGAATTCAAAACACTGCCCCCATAAAATGCTTGTTAACATCATTATTCTTGTTAGGGGTGCTACCCGCCCCCTATGGGGTGGGGGCACCCCTTCCCCGCACCCTGCCCCGCGTGGGGCGGGGGGTGGGTTTTTACCCCCATACCACGCCCCGGTGGGCGGGGTGCGGGGCGGATTCCCAATCCGCCTTGCCTCCTTCTACTTAAAAAAAATACTACATTTTATTTAATTTAAAAATTATTTTTAAGTGTAAAAGTAATTAAAAATATATTTTTAGTCTCAAATTATAAATTTAAATTTTTTAAATATGTCTATAATTTAAAAACTATATAATTTTTAAATTTCCTAGTACATATTTTGTGTAAATTATAGTGTGTTAGTTTTTAAATTATGTAATTTTTAAATTTGTCAATGCATATTTTGTAAACAAGTCTAACAAATTGTAATATATATTTATATATACATAATTTGTAAAGTATAAATATATATTTATGTTTATATATATGTATATAATATATATATATAAATGTAAGCAGGGACGGGCAGGGGTTGGGCCCACCCAGCCACCCCGCCCCCGCTAGGGGGCCCTAGATGAGGGGTAGGGGGCCCTGTTGCCCGCATGGGCGGAGAGGGGTTGCCTACCCCGCCATGCGAGGGCAGAGAGGAAGCGAGGCAGGGCAGGGCAAAAGGGGCGGGGGCGGGGGCAGGGACTCACTACCCACCCCTAATTCTTGTCATAAATATGCGTTAATTTCAAATGCTTATAGACATCGATCTCTTCGTGTTTTTCTTCCTTCTTTTCGCTTAATATGAATAATATCTAATAAAATATTTTGTCATTAATGGGTTTGTCTCAAGAAGCAGTCAACGGTCAACTATGGATCAATACATCCGTTGTGTCCTTGTCCCGTGTGGAAAAAAGGAAAATGCTAAAATGCTACCTGAGTTTGTTTTTTATTTTGACCATTCACATATTTAATTTTCTTTTTATTTTTTTTACTTAATGATTAAGGAAATAGCTTTTAGTGTATTGATGTATTTTTTTTAAATATTTAAATATGTTAAAAAATATGAAAAGAAAAAAAATACAAATATAAATATAAATTTGAGCTAGGCGGTACGTCTAGCAGTCATTGCTGGCCGGCAACCTAGCATGACTCATAGGAAAAAGTCTAGAGCATTCTAAATTGATTATGATTTTTCTGTCAACTATGAGAGAGAGAGAGAGAGAGAGAGAGAGAGAGAGAGAGAGAGAGAGTTTTTAACATATATCTTTCATTTTGAACATAAAAACAGAAATTATAAATCAAGGGAAATTGGAATCTCTACTTGTCTCCATCAATTTATTTACTTTCTTCCAAGTTTTTAGTCATTTAATTAGTGCAAACTTATTATAGATAACATATATATATATATATATATATTATTGGTAATGCGTGTTAATTTGTAAGTAAAGTTTTAAAATTTATATATATACTTTAATTTAATATATCATCATTGAGTGTTAAGGAAAATTCCACACCTACAGCACATGCACCATCACAGGCATCATAGGCGAGTAAATCAAGCAAGACCCCATAACAAATTCTCTTCTAGAAGCTGCCAACCAACTGCTGCCCCTGCTACGGATTCTACATGCGTGAGCTACACTGCACTCTGCTACGCTGCTACTATTACGTGTTGCCTCTGCTGCACTATACTCTGCAACTTGTAACAAACTACTGTTAGAATATTCTTTGTAATAATTATTCTTAGCAAGCTACTATATAAAGGCCTTTGCCTCTATAAATTGAAGAAAATCATTGAGAAGAGAATTCTTCACAACCTTTTTATTCTAACATGGAACCAGAGATAATATAGGACCAACGTCCATAGCATCTTCTTCTCCCACCTAACCCATTCCCAATCTATCTCATACCAACTCCGTCAAACTCACCCTCGAAAATTATCCTCTTTGGAAAATTCAACTTGTCCCTTATCTTCGTGGCCAACGCCTTTACAATTATGTAGATGGCTCTTGCCCTGCTCCCAAACCTTTTCTTGGAAACAAATCTCCTAATCTCCCAACTATGAGCTCTGGCTACAACAGAACCAACTGGTTATGTCTACCATCATTTCTTCCCTTTAGGAATCTTTAATGGCTGAAGTTGTTGGCTGCGCCTCTGCTCGTGCAATTTGGACCTCTCTAAAATCCTCCTATGCTTCCGTTTCTCATGCTCGTTTAATACAAATCTAGCTTCAACTTGCATCACTAAAGAAGGGTGTTGACTCGATCTCGGTTTATTATCGTTCGTCAAAATCACTAGCTGACACCATGGCTGCTGCTGGGCGATCTCTTCCTTCAGTAGAATTCATCCCAAACTTGCTTGCTGGCCTAGGACCTAATTATGATGGCTTGGTCACCTCTATTGCAACTCGGCTTGATCCTATTTCTCCCGAAGAACTTCTTGGCCATTTACTTGCTCATGAAGCCAAAATGCTTCATCATACTGAAACCAACTTCTTCTCTTCAGATGTCTCAGCTAATTTTACAGAAAAATCTAACGCTCCTCAGCGTGGTCATGGCCCTTTCCGTGGTTGAAATTCCTCTCGTGGCTGCAGCAATGGGGGCCGTTTTAATTCTAATTGTGGTCGTGGAAACTTTTCAGGTAACCACGGAACCAACTTTGTTTCTCAAACTAACCCTCCATTAATTTGTTAGGTCTGCAATAACCGTGGTCACTCAGCCCTCACTTGTGTGTATCGCTTCAATAGAGCTTACACTACAGCCCCACCTATGACTGTGAATTTTTCCAACTTCTCTTCGACTTCGAGTTGGTATCCTGACACAACTGCTACTCATCATATTACCAATGATCTTGCCAACATGAATTTACAAGCTATCGAATACCATGGGGAGGAGCAATTGCGTGTTGGTGATGGAATTGCCATCCCTATCTCACACACTGGTTTTTCCTCTCTCTTCTCACCCACTTCTTCATTTCATCTCAGACAATTGTTATGCATCCCTTCCTTTCAAAAAAATCTCATCTCAGTCCAAAAGTTTCGTATTGATAACAATGCATTTTTTTAATTTTATTCTAATTCTTTTTACATAAAGGATCGCATCTCGAGGAAGCTTCTACTCTGCGGGAGCGCGCGTAATGGTCTCTACCAATTCACACCATCTTCAGTCCCTTCCGCCGCACTGACCACCACCACTTCCTCGGTTCCACAATGGCATTCCCGTCTTGAGCACCCATCCTTCAAGCTAGTCCCTTCCATTTTACAGCAACACAATCTACAATATGATCCCTCTCAGTCATCTACTTTTTGCAACACATGTGTGCCCAAGCTAATTCACATAGGCAACCAGCTCACAGAAGACCTCATAAATCTGTTGCCCTTTTTATTTAATTTTTTCTAATCTTTGGGGACCATCGCCTCATGTATGAAGTGATGGTTATCAATATTACATTTCCTTTGTTGATGATTTTTCTCGATTTACAAAGTTATTCCCTTTAAAAACCAAATTTCAAGCGTTTGATATTTTTCTTAAGTTCAAAGCACATATTGAACTTCAGTTTAATTCAAAGATTAAGAAATTTCAATCTGATTGGGGGGCGAGGTCCACCCATTTTCAAATTATCTGGCTACTAATGGCATTCTCCATCGTATTACAAGTCCTCATACTCACACTCAAAATGGAATAATAAAGAGAAAACATGCCACATCGTCAACACGGGCTTAGCACTCCTAACTCACGCATCAGTCCCTTTAAAATTTTGGTCTTAAGCATTCCTTCATGCAGTTTATCTCATCAATATGTTACCCTCACCATCAATTAATCTCTCATTACCTTTCTTCCTTCTTCAAAACAAACACCCAGACTATATCTCTTTACACATATTCGGTTCTGAGTGTTGGCCATTGACTACTCCTTACAATCACAAAAAGTTTGGCTATCGTACCATTTCCACTGCATTTTTGGGTCTCAAACCTCTTCATAGAGGTTACATTTGCTATCACATTCCAATAGCTCGTATATATGTTTCCAAAGACATTATTTTCAATGAAACATCTTTCCCTTTTGTAAAGATTTCATCACCAAAAATCCCTGATCAACCAACCCACATAGCCTTACCTCATTTCACTTAAATCACACAAGCAAATCACACAAAACCGCTACCCTCAATCCTAGGTCCACAACTGTTTTATTTCCCGTTCCATTTCACCTTTCCATTTCCCATGTTTTATCATCAAACACACATAGCTCTCCTCCTATGGTTGCTCCACAGCCTGTGCATTCTATGGAGACACGATCAAGGACCTCTTGAAGTCATCCTCGACAGTTCAACGATGGGACCATACACCCCGTGCACTTCTCACTACTCAAGTCGACATACCCGAAGCTCATGTCTGACAATTGCACAATAATATCCTAAATGGCGTGAAGCCATGTCTAAAGAGTTTAATGCTTTACTTGCTAATAATAATTGGACCTTGGTTCCAGCTTCTCATGCACCTAACATAGTGGCTTGCAAGTGGGTGTTACGCACCAAACATTTCGCCAATGGATCAATCGAGTGTTGAAAGGCTCGGCTAGTGGCAAAAGGATTCATCCAGCAATCTAGAATTCACTTCGATAAAACATTTAGGTCTGTTATAAAGGCCACCACAATGCGCCTTGTTCTTGCAATGGCCATCTCTCATGGCTAGGTAACACGGCAGTAGGATGTTGCAAATGCCTTTTTACACGGCCCCTTACAAGAAACAGTATACATGTCCCAACCCCCTAGTTTCTCACATCCACAACTTCCTCACATGTCTGCAAGTTGAACAAAGCCATATATGGGCTACGTCAATCCCCTCGTGCGTGGTACTCGCACCTCAGCAGCAAATTAATTGATCTCGACTTCTCCATCTCAACAGTTGATCCTTCTCTCTTTCTGTATTACACTGGCACCATCGCCATTTTCATTTTAGTTTATGTTGATGATTTACTAATAACTGGTTCATCGCAACAAGCCATTGAGGAACTTATCTCAGCTCTTCGACAAGATTTTCCTATAACTGATCTCGACAAACTAAAATATCTTTTGGGGGTCAAAGCTACCTACAATTCTATTGGTTTGCTACTTACTTAGCTAAAATACATCATTGATATTCTCAACAAAACCAACATGATGCTTGCAAAACCTGTCAAGTCCCCGATGGCCACATCAGAAAAATTTAGTGCTTTTACTGGAAGCTTGTTTAAGGATCCAACACTATACAATATGTTGTTGGCTCTTTGCAGTACCTCTCTTTCACTAGGCCCGACCTTGCATTTGTTGTGAGCAAGGTGTGTCAGTTTATGCATGCATCGAGAGTACCCCCATTGGCAGGCCATCAAGCATATCCTTTCCTACCTCAAACACACATCTCACATTGGTCTACAATTCTCTCCATGTTCGACTCCCAACCTTAGTGCTTTTTCCAACGCCGACTAGGCTGACTGCCCAGATGACAAAAGATCAACCAATGGCTATTGCATTTTCCTTGGTTCCAACCTAATTTCTTGGTTTTCAAAGAAGCAACCTACAATATCTAGATCATCAACGGAAGCCGAATTCAAAGCCATTGCTAATGCCACAGCCGAAGTAATTTGGATGCAACAACTCTGCTAAGACCTTGGTATTACACTCAACCGTGCGCCCCTTCTCTACTGTGATAATATTGGTGAAACTTACTTGTCTTTGAATCTTGTTTTCCATGCTAGAACCAAGCACGTTGAAATCGATTTTCACTTTGTGCGTGATCAGGTCCTTAAAAAATCTTTAACGGTCTCCTTCATTTCTATAAAAGATCAGCTCGTCGACATCTTGACTAAACCTCTCTCAGCAGCTCGCTTCACTCAATTATCTTCAAGTCTTCGCCTTCAATCCTTACCACTTGACTTGAGGGGAGATGTTCAGGAAAATTCAACGTCTACAGCACATGCACCATCACAAACATCATAGGCAAGTAAATCAAGCAAGTCCCCATAACAAATTCTCTTCTAGAAGCTACCAACCAGCTGCTTCCCGTGCTACGGATTCTACATGCATGAGCTAGACTGCACTCTGCTACTGCTACGTGCTGCCTCTACTGCGCTACACTCTGCAGCTTGTAACAAACTACCGTTAGAATATTCCTTGTAATAATTATTCTAAACAAGCTACTATACCTTTGCCTTTGCAAATTGAAGAAAATCAATAAGAAGAGAATTCTTCACAACCTTTTTATTCTAACAAGTGTGTTATCCATGTAAATTTATAAATAAAATTGTTAAAATGGTAACTTCTACAAAATCTGTAATTTTGAGAAAGTATTTGTTGGGCTATAAATTTGGTAGAGTCTTTATAGAATGTGCACATCTGTGTTGGTTCCTGTCACTATCTCATATTAAAGGTACATGTTATCAATTATCACACATATTTTTGGAAAACAAATTAAGGATTTTTCTTTATATAATTAAAATCCTCTTGAACTTCAAAAACTCAGGACTTATGATGATCTCTAGAATTTTCTGTTATAAAAATCTCTTCAAATTCTTATTTAAATTTAATGGCTTCAAGTGAAAAACAAAAAAAAAATATATAAAATGAGTCTTATAATATTAACATTAAAAACTCTTAAATTCAGACAAAAAACTTGAAAAGTCTTAAACACAAGCCTTTAAAAACTCACTCAATAATACTAAAATAATTCAAGCACTAACATAAATCAAGTTGTTGCATTTAGCAAGACTAATCTACCTCCTTTTTATTAAAATAAGATACGGCCTTTCGTATTCAGCCTTAATGATCATTCATTATAAAGTTTATCTTTTTTCCAAATAGCTACTCACAAATTTTGGGTCCTCTTCTATCCACATTCTCTCAATTTTTTAAATAGTAAATAATTTCATAAATTTCAGTACTCAATAACATAATTAATCTATGTGGCATGAGTTCGACATCAATTTTCTTTAAAACACTTTACTACTTATTACGATTATATGCACTTGCAGATATTTTCAACACAACAAATTGCTTTTGCTAAGGTATGTGCTACTGTGTTTTCCTCTCTACATACAAAACTCACACGCCATTCATCAGTTCTATCATGACAGCATTTCTTTATTTCTTGTATAATGTTCCCATGGTAGAAATAATCTTGGTTCTCATTGTTCACGGCATTGATAATGATATGTGCATCCCTTTCTAAAATCACTTTTATAAAACTCAACTGTCTACATAATTTAGTTGTTCTCCATAAGGCAAGACTTTTTGTTATGGTTGGTTGTTGCACATATCTTCTTTGATCACACGTTGTTGCCAATACTTTCCCCTTCACATTTCTCATAATGAGAACAATTTCCATCTTCCTATTATTTTGATCCTCTACTGTATTCAAGTTGAATTTCACTAAGTTGTCCTTTAACTAATCTACCAACCTATCTATATCTATAATATACATACACCTATAAGGACCTATTACCTATGAAATTGAGCATCTGAAAAAAAAAAATTAAAACAAATGCTACTTTTGGTCGTTGAGCAGTGGACCGATAGAAAAGCAATGGGTTTTAAGGCAATTGATGAGAGAGTACAGCTAGCAATAGCATTGGCTGGCTGCAACCAGATCAGTGCAAGGCGCATTAAAGTAGGGCCACCTGTCATTTTGTAATCAATATTTTGGTTAACCATCATTTTTTCATTAAATCTAGAAAAATAATAGTATTCTCTATAGTTTTATTTCTTCATTTTCATCATTCGCGTATTTTATTTTATTTTTTTAATAATTAAGAAACTAATTATTAATAAATTTATATATTTTTCTAAATATTTAAATATGTTTAAAAAGTATTAAAAAAAAAGTATAAAAAACATTAGAAATGTACACGCTGAACAAGCATAATAGCAAGATCTATCAGCCTATCGAACGCAGCGTCCAAATGAGTAGCAACACGCGCCGATTGAAGTCTGCGCGTAGCCGCCACGCGCCTCCGTGCAATTTCCTTTTCATGTGCCATGAGCTGCGCGGCTGGATCCAGGGCCTCCGGCAACTCCATGATCGTCTACTCGGTTTTGGCCTCGACTGGTGCTTATCTTGTACACGCTCTTGCAGCCTCTTTATGCAGTGCTTTCTCCATTTTGCAATGTTTCTTAGTGTTTGTAATTTGTTTCTCTATTTTGTTTTGATTAATAAAAGAAATAGGCTATTAGACTTGGTGTCCATAGCAGCAAAGTCTCGTTCTTCCTTTGGGAGGAGTCGAAGAGATAGTAATCCTCCTCAGGGAGGATGAAGATTGTACTTCTTTTCTTTTGAAATAGGAGTCGTTTAGTTCTATTTCTATAGAGCGCTCTTTTCTTAAGAGAGAGTTTATAGAAATTAAGATAATATCCGTCACAAAAAAATTTATGTGTGGGGGTACTCCAGAGCAGACGCGTAGGTTGGCTTGTAATTCAGGTTTTTCCGTATATTGATAAGTCACAGCTATACCTTTAATTTATTGAATGAAATAAAGTCTATTTCAAAAAAATAAAAACAAATTCTCTCATTGTAATAATAATAATAATAATAATTTTTATTTTTCTAATTTTTGGCAGAGGAAAGCAAACATTGTTAATTTGCTAAATATATCATTTTCCTTGTTGTTGAATCGAAGACCAATCATGTCACTTCCAGCCGCCATCTTTGATTAACAATCGGAATTTAGCTAATCCATTATTTTATTTTATTTTTTGTCTTTTTATCTTCTATATTAAGAGAATTTATTTATAAAATTATTTCCTTTATTCAATCTTTTCACTGCAGAGTTTTGGCATTATGGACCATTGGCTCATGTCTTTTTCTTTTTGACCTTTTTCTTTCTTGCAAGAATAATGGAGAACTTGTAGTACAACCTAATTATATGATCATATTATCAAATATGAAAACATATGCTTATACATGGTTGACGTGACAGAAACTAATTTATAAGAGAAGTTTAAGATCTTGAATTAATTCATAATTTTTTTAATGTCATATGTCTTATATACATATAATTTCTTTAAATAAATAATATTATCCTATAACATTAAAGCAAGGGGCCGCATGTTTGGTTTAGTAGTTTTTCAAAAGAAAAAATAAATAGACAAACATATTTTAATATAAAAAAATCTATTTCAACTTTTTAACACAAAAATCAAAACAATTTTTATAAAAAGAAAAAAATATTCGTAAAAAAATATATAGTTAAATAATTTCTCAATTCTACCGGCCATGCATTCTCCCAAATCCTGCCAATACAAAACATATTTCAACAAAAAAAAAACAAAATCCACATTTTCTTATCTACCATTTCAAAACCTGATCATATATATATACATACATACATACATATATATATATATATATATATATATATATATATAACAAATACATCTCAAATCGTTTTTAAAGAAATTCTCAAGGTTTCTTTAACCAAACATTAATCCCTTTGTACATTCAGTAGGAGTAGCTAGGTAGGAGTAGTAGTGCTACCTTCATAAAAAATCAAGAAAGAAAAATAAAATGTTACGCAATTATGTCTAAAATTGTTAGTCTATTTCATATATATATATATATATATATTTATATAATTGGCTTATATTTATAAACCTTGATACTAACCTTTTCTTGTTTAATGATCCCACATGTTACTGGCATTTATATATATATGTACGTAGACTAGCTAAAAATTTCAGCAATTAATTGCAACTGGCTTTATGATGAAAGTACTGTATATAATATATATATATATATATATATATATATATATATGAGGGATATGCTTCTCATCATCCCACAATACACACTTTATATATTTTAAAATTATTTATTTTTTATTTTTTATTTTATTATTGTTAAACTAATTGAATTATTTTACTAATTATACATACAACACATACTTGTTATGAGAAAAAAGAAAAAAAAAATTAAAAAACGTGTAGTGTGTGGAGATGATAAGTAAAATTATTCATAATATATATTATATATGCATCATATATCATGTCTGTAAAGAGGGAAAGTAAAAAGAGATCATATATATATGTATGTAATATATAATATACATTCATATATATATATATATATATATATCATATATCATATATCCATAACTAACAAGTTGAATTATATGAACATTAAGCATCGATCTGTATACATAATTAATGTAGCAGATCAATTAGTTATGAATCTATTTACATATAGTTGATGATATCGTCCTAGAAATCACACAGTATATCCCTAAATTATAACGCCACTACATTCCCTCTAAAACGTAAGTAAAACCCACAGCGGTTTCAAAAAAGTAAAGATGATGCTGCGAATACTCCTATGCCCAAAGATCCAGAGAACCCGACTCTGCTCAAAACTGCGTTGTTCTCTGCCGGCCTAGGAGCTTCCGAAGGTGTAGCAACAATAGACGCAGGAGGGCTCGCCAAAGCCTCAGGAGAAACAGGGGAAGCCGATGGCGGAGAGGTCACCACTGTCTGGGACAGAGCACTCATCGGCGGAGTCATCACAAGAGACGGCGCAGATGCGAGAGTCGTAGCTGCCGCAAACTGCGCAGGAGTAGGGACTTTCATTGGTGGACTCGCTAGTCGGAATTTTGAGGGAGACAGCACCGGGGTCTATGCCATGGTGGAGGCCACAAAAAATACTACCAGTGTTGCCATTAATGATTGAAAGCTTAAGCAAGCCATTATAGAAATTTGAGAGTGAGATGACTGACTACAAGAGTGTGAGTGAGACGAAGAGAATGAGTGCGTATATATATATATGGGTAGCCATGGTCATTTAGGCATTATACACTTGTTAAGTGAGGGATTATACTTTGCCCGTCATCACCTGTGTGGAGCAGAGGGAAGAGACCTCTAAAGAAAGCAAACTGATTCTTCGTGGTCTCTTAAATTACTAAAAAAAAAGTAGTCAAAAATGCAAATTACTCAGATATTTTTCCTCAGAAACTGTTAAATTATTTGTATACCCCAATTTGTGAATCAAAAACGAACTTAATCGAAATTTATTTTCTTTTCCTTTAGTTTCGCTGCAACCAAACGAAGCATTGTGGAGAAAAAAGCATTTTAAAAAGTTCATGGTGAGTTAACCAAAAAGACGAAGCAAACCGATGTTTTCAATCACAAAGAGAGAAAATAAATCATCTTCAGGTCTGATTTATAACCATTACTTTTTCTGATGGACAGAATTATGCTATGGTATAGGAATTCCAATCCATAGATTATCACCAAAATAGCTTACAAGTTTCGGAGATGAAAAGATGCTTGTGGACAAAGCATTCAACAAAAACGCTACTTACATTCGCCTTATGTAAATGGGAAACGAAATGGGTTTAGTCTCTTTGTTTTTAGATGGATGATGAAATCTCTCGCAGCTCAGAATGTTTTGGTCTCAGAAGCGGGAAACGAAATGGTTTAGTCTCTCTGCTTTTGTATTCGTATTCGGCATTTTTTTTTAAATTTTATCAACTGAAGTGACATCATGCCATGTCAGCCGACTGCACAACATCTACATGAGAAGACTGTGCGTAGAAGAACTGATATATATTACAATAATGCATGTATATACGTAACTCTTTGGGTAGTAATAGGCCACATGTCATAAATATAAGTAGTTACAATTAAAACATCCCAAACAGACTGATTGAATTGTACAAATATGGTTAGAGAAATATAGTTAATATAGTCAGATAGGATGCCCGTAGTACTGGTCATGTTGGGGGATGGAGTGTTTTGTTCTTTTTGAAATTTGGTGGTAGCTGTCCCAGTGATATCAGGTTTTATCGGTCGACACAATAACCTTCGCAAACATTTGTTAGCTAGCTAGCTTGGTCGACAAAATAGCAAATTGTAATGGCTTGGTTTTGATCACTAAAAACCAATTATAAAACACTCACAAAGTGAAAATTAGACAAATTGAATGGAAATATTAAAGGAAAAAACCAGAGATTTTTACAACTAATTACTGGCCAATCAAGTTTGTCAATTTTATTTCTATAAAATTAAATATTATTAGAATACAATTATATAATATGAGTAATGTTACATGTAATCGTAGAGTATGCAAACGTTGTGCAGTCGTTTTAAAAAAGAGTAGGGTCTACTATTAAAAAATTAATCATGTAGGTTCCTAGCTATTTATTCATTTTTCTAAGTGATTTTACAACACTTGCACATTCACGACTATAACTATAATTTCTACTATAATATTGGGTGTTAAAAAAAAACCAAAAAATAAAAAAGAACACAGATGATCAACAAACTCATGAATCATTTTCTTCCAGTTATACAGTCTGGAAACGGCAAATTAAGTGGAACTTTATTTTTCAATCAAAGTGGAAATCTTACACATGCTAAATTGTAGCATTTCCCATCATCAATTTATGCTTATTACAAGACCTAAAAACCCCCTTTTCTGTATCGAACCCCCGACATTGACAATATTCTAATTTTTTCGATGTATTTTCCTTACATGGAAGATCAAGACATCGAGTATCTATGCAAATAGACATTAATAAATACATATATATATATATATATATATATATATATATATATATATAGAAGAAAAAAAGGAAAAGAGAGCGGAGTAGATATAGTGACATGTTCTGATCAGAGAAACCAGTTGTAGTACTGATGGCATACATATATAAATGCAAAATCCAGAGCCCTGTTATGCAAAATGAGTACTTGAACCGAAGATCATGCGCAAATCATCATCACCATTATCCATCGCGATCTGTGTACGTAGCTAGCCTAGAGCTTCACAACCTCAGGAATATAAACTGGGTATCGATCAATGCAATCAGCCCAAGGACCATCGCTCGGACTTTTGATGGTTCTGTTGCATTTCCACACTGCACTGTTACACTTGAATCCGCTCCCAAACGCTATCTGCCAAACCCTATCTCCCCTTCTCATCCTCGCCTTTGATTCTATGTAGCTCAGCTCGTACCACAGCGACGACGACGACGTGTTCCCGAACCGGTGGAGTGTCATCCTCGAGGCCTCCACGTGCTCCGCCGAGAGCTGAAGGTTCTTCTGCAGTTCATCGATGACGGCACGGCCACCGGCGTGGATGCAGAAGTGCTCGAATGCCTGCTTGAAGTCGGGGATGTAGGGTTTCCATTTAGGATTGAAGATTTTTCGGCCAATGAGGGTGAGAAGGAAAAGGAGTTGCTCGGAAGCAGGAAGGACAAGAGGTCCAATGGTTGTGATGTTTGATTTCAAGGCCTCGCCGGCTATGGCCATGAGATCTTTCTGCAGTGAAATCCCTACGTTTCCTTCTTTGTCTTCTTCTTCAAAGACACATCGGAAGGCTTTGTCGTCTGCTCCCTTGTGGGTTCGAACGACGTGTACTAATCTGTACTTGGCACGCCGCCGTTCCGACGTCCGATTTGATAGAAGAATAGCAGCCCCGCCCATTCGGAAAAGACAGTTAGGAAGAAGCATAGCCCTCTCATTTCCTTGATAATAGTTGGGCGTAATGATCTCTGTGCTTACGATCACAGCATTTGAATTGGGATGAACCTGAAGAAGATCCCGAGCTAAATCGACGGAGATAAGCCCGGCACTGCACCCCATCCCAGAGAGGTTAAAGCTCTTAATATTGCTTCTCAGCTTATACTTGTTGATCACCATGGCCGATAACGAAGGTGTAGGGGAGAAAAGACTGCAATTCACGATGAGGATATCGATGTCTTTAGGCTTGAGCCCCGTCTTCTCGAGCAAGGAATCCATGGCCGAGAAAATAACGAGCTCAGCCTCACCTCTCGCGGCCTCCATGGTTGGGGTTGGCGGGATATAATGGATTGCGGGAGGCAAACAAGTTTCCTCGCCAAGGCCAGACCGCTCAAGGATTCTCATTTGGAACTCAACGCTCTTAGGTTTATCTTTGAGGATGAGCCTTGAATGTTCCATGAACGTAGCAAACGGCACCCGACACGTGTTCGGGGGCTTGAAACAGGCGTAATCCACGAGAAAGATTGTCCGTGGCTTTGACTTGAAGTAAACGGTGGCGACGAAGATGATGAGGAAAGAGCAGCAGAGGATTTGGACGAGATCAAAGTTGAGGGATCTCCAAAGGTTCAAGATTTCCAACGGCCCCATGCGTAGAACCTCTATCAATACAGCAGCCATGATGGGTATGAGCGTCAGTGTTAAAATGTGGTTAACAAGGTACTGATACCCAAGCTTGACATACTTGAGCTTCACAGAGCTGGAGAAGTTGGGTGAGCTTGGAGGCATGTTAGAATCTGTTTGTTTCAAGAGAAAGAAAGAGAGAGAGAGCTTGAGCGCCTATGGCTATGGATATGGATGGAGGTGGATTCGTGGGAAAATATGGTTAAGGAGTGTTGGGGAGTTGGGAGGATATAAAGGCAAAAGGGGGACCATGGCAATGAAGGAGGCAGATGAGGGGATTAATGAAGGACTTCACGTCACTCAACGCTCACTTAACTTGTTTTTAATATCATCATAACTACCACTTTCCACACGTAACCAATCCGTCTATATGCAGCTGGCTGGCCTGCTTAGTTTAAGCTGCTGCTGCCGTACTTGTTGTTGCTCCTCTTATTATAGATATTGCATGTATTTCTGCTTTTCTCCTCGTTTATTGGCCATTAATGGGCTTCTTGGTTACACTTTCCCCCACTGCCACCATATATGATTGAACGACCGATCGATAGAATATTTATAAATTACTGTGCCGGGAAAGACTGACATTAATCATGTAAAGATAATAATCATGTATACACAGTTAATATGGGTAGGCGCTGTAGAAGAATTTTGTGGACTACAAATGCATAGTATCTATGATAATGATCCTCCGTAGGGTACCTAACAATATTAATTTTTAATTTATATATAAAATTTTATTCTATTAATATTTTATTTAATTTTTAATTTTGATCTTATCTAATCATCTCATGTCGTCTCATTTGTATAAATAGATGTGGCTCCATCAATCCTTTACTTGCCGCAAACTAAGTTTTTTTCCGGAAAGGATTTCTCTCCGAAAAATTACGAAGATATATATATATATATATATATATATAATATATCTGCATGTACATACATATATATATATTATAATATCTATCTTCATAAATTATATACTGTTAATTCTATCATGTTATGAAATTAAATCCTACGAATTATCTTCTTAATTATGATCAATGTAATAATTTATTTAGATATATAAATAATTTATTGATTACTTGGACGGAAAGGAAGATCAGATTTATCCATTACATTGGAAGATATATAAATATTAATGGTTAGTGAAATTAGTTTTATGGAGAATATATATATATATAAATTAAATCCGCTTTGTTTTTGTTAAATTTAATTTCCAAGAAATTTCGTTTTATGCTCTAATTAATATATATGGTTAATGTTGCATGATCGATCCCTGTCAAGACAGCACGCATACATATAAAGATAGATAGATACTAGTAGCAATGAAGCGTCCCAGGGACGTTTGCCCAGTGGAGAGAAAACATATGTGCTAATTATATATATATATATATATTTAGATGAAAATATAAATAACACAACTGTATTATAAGTAAGATTATATTTTCTCACAAATTTATAAATCACATAGTAAAAACAAAAACCATAATTTAATTTGAAAAAAAATGAAATATGAAGGAAATAAGAATAGTAAATTACGAAGAAAAGAAAGCAAAAAATATATGGAACAATGAAAGTAATATATATGCTAAATAAGTTTGATATAAGGTTACAAAATATAGTTTGATTTAAATTTTAAAGAGGAAATGAAGTTTAGAAAATGATATCAATATATTATCATCTAATCATGATCAGCATGTTTATTTTTTTTTCTTTTGCAGAATTAATTGATAAAATATTAAAATTTTTGTGGCAATGTTAGTTCATTTGGTCTAAGTTCGATTATCCATTATTTTCATAAGATTTCTTTGGCCATGCTTTCCAAAAATGGTAGATGGTAGTACTGTAAAAAAAATAAAAAACTTATTATAAAAGTTTATGTTTTGGTTTATAATTCTATTATTTGAATTGAAAAAATTAAAATGAATTGTTGAAAAACCCAACGTTGTTTCTATGATTTCACCTAATACTACTGCAGCTAGCTGTCCTGTAACATCATCAACTTCAACATACACTCGACAACTACTATTAAAAACCTGGTTAAAAAATTGGAACTATTACAACTACATGGTAAGTTTTGATAAAAGATTGCATTTATTTTGATTTTCAATTATGATGTTTTGCAAGGCTTTTTCATTAACAAAAAAGGTATCTACAGTTTTAATACTTTTTACATTTTCCAAGAATAATAAATACTTATCATAACAACAAATCTAAAACACGGAGAATATTCCTCCCTTATAAACAAAAAGAAACAAATAAAAAAACTCTGAATAAAATAATTATGATTTGTTTTAATCTTATTTTATAAAATATTTTTTTAATTTATATGTTTTATATTTACAAAAAAAGAAGAATATTTTGTAAATTTACCATCACAACAAATATGCTATTTTCTTAAGAATAATGTAGTAACATTTTAAAACTATAAAACCTTTAACATTTTATGAAAATAAATTTTGCCTAAACAATCAGATAAAATTAAAAATAACAAGAATCATTTGGACTAATAAATTTTGCAATTTAAGCAAACATATTTTAATTTACTAAATTCACTCTTGAACAGAGGTAATTTTCAAATCCAAGCACGTTTGGAAAAATATCTATTTTGTACAATAATTTTGTACATCAAAAGTCACTACAACAGAATATGTCTTTTGTGATAGAGGAAACTGTCACCAAAAAAGGACAAACCGTCACTAAACATATTTGGTGACGATTTCAAACTGTCACCACGATCGTCACCTAAAGTGCGTCACAAAAAACATTTGGTGACGGTTTACTGTTTAACCGTCACAAAAAAATATTTTTAGTGACGGTTGGAAGTGTTACGTTCGGTACAACGTTCGAACGTTCATATTTTTGTGACGGTTATGAACTGTCACAGAAAATCACGTTTGGACGTAAAATAAAACGTGCAGACGTTATACCCAACCGATTGGCGTTCGAATGAGAGAATTTGACGTTCGTTGAATATCATTCGAACGTATCATATTTTCATTCGGACGTTAACCCGACCGATTGGCGTTCGATTGAGAGAATTTTACGTTCGTTGATTATTGTTCGAACGTATTATATTTACGTTTGAATGTTAATACGTCCAAATATTAATTACAATAAACGTTCGAATATTTGTTCGAACGTAAACGTAAATGTTCAAACGTAGCGCGTTTAATGTTCGGACATTATTTCGAATGTAAACGAAGGAGCGTTCGACTGCAAGTTCTTTGTTCAAACGTTAATCGCTTTACCGTTCGAATGGTTTGTTCGTTTTAGCGTGAAGACGTTCGAACGTATAGTTTGACGTTCGAGCGATCAAATTGTATTTACGTTCGAACGTTTGTTAGAGTGTGAACCAACGTTTGAACGATTTTTATTTACATTCGAACGTACAGATCAGAAATACTAATTTCATAAAATTTAAAAACATAATACCAATGTTATCATATTACATACCCAATTAACAAGTAACAATGTCTTATAAAAGCACAAAATTAGATATTAAAACTAGTCAAAAATATTGATAAAATTTATTTCTTCTTTTTCCCTCGCCCACGGGGATTCTGTTGCAACGACATAACACGCTTTATTTGCACCATCATCTCTCGTTGCACTTGCTCTTGCACTTCACTGTGTATTCTTTCCTCCTGATCTCTCTGTTGGTCCTGCAAACGCGTCTCTAAATGAGACTGTCGTTCTAAGAGAGACTCTAACTCTTGCTGTCTCGACCTCATATACTCATTCTCACGCCGTGCAACTTCTAAATCTGCCATAAGATTATTAATTTGTGAAGCCGATGAGGTTGAGGAGGATGAACATTTATGCTTGATAGATCGTCTCAAACCTCTTGCCATACTAGACTGCTGCCTGAGCACTTGCGTGAATATGTCTATGTCACTAGGAGAGGATTCCTCAGAAGCCGACTGCATCTCCATCATTTTTCTCTGCAATTTAAAAGGTAATGATCGTAAAGAATTTAGTAACGTATTAAAAGAAATAGAAATAAGAAATAAACTATTAAAATGTTATATAAATAATTTATTGAACAAAATTAACACTGTTTACATAATTATCTGCAGCGACAGGATCCATCCACTCACTATGCTCATTAGTGTGAGAAGCAGCACAGACATGAATGAGGGAAAATTTTTCAGGATCATCACGTTTCTAACAAAGCGACAATATTAGCAATTTTAAAAAGATAATGTTAGTACTTATCAGAAAGAATATCAGGAAAATAAATGAATTCTATAATTTTTTAATTACCATTTTTTCAGCAAGACGGTGGAATGACCTTGAACCGGCACGATGGTGGACAGTCAGAGCGGATCTATTATGTGCATTTGTAGAACACAAGTGCTACAAAATATATTTAAAATGTTAATTGTAATATGTATACATATAATATATAGAACGAATATGAATGTAAATAATTAAAAGATATAAATGTAAAATACCTGATAATCTGGAGATGCGAAAAGATCACAACACTTTCTCCAATCATCTAACTTCATCTGCTGAAAGGAGACTGCGCAGCCTCTTCCAACGTCTCAAACTTCTTGAAGTGGTCATGACATCGTCTTTTGTGACGTCGGAATAGTGTAGCCATCAACTCATTCACGGTTCTCAAATCCTCGCTACGGCCAAAGTCAAGGTCGAATTCATCCTAACAAAGGAATCAGGTCAAAAATATAATATATTAATCTAGGTGAAAAAAATGTACTGAAAAGTAAACTCACCAGCACACGACTTTGAATGTGCTCCTTAATCTCATTCGGAACATCTCGCCATGAGCGCACATAAAATGGAGCATAAGCTTGAACTACTGTGCCAATATAGGAGGAAAGCGATGTTGCACTATCATCCACTCCTCCAGTGGAATTATCAGGAATTGTGATCTTCAGTTTACCGTGCCTTCTATTTTTTTCAAGAGAAATTCCACGTGTATAGCCACGACCGCGACGTGCAGATGCATCAACTACATGATAATAGATATACTATAATTAAAATTATATAGTTATTGAGAAAAAAGTATTAACTATATATATAATTATCAACGATAATATTTCCTTACTGGTAGGTGTCGACTGGCTGTTGTTCTCTTCTGTGTTAGATTGATCTTCAGGAACGGATTCCTCGAGTGGAGAGTCCTCAATAGATTCAGGACTTGGACTTGGCGGAGGCACATTTCTTCGTGCTCGTTTTGGCGGCATTCTTGAAAATAATTAATTATATCAAAGAAAATTAATTAGAAGAAATTATGAAAATTGAAGATATTTTATAGTCACCTAGCTATATGAATAAAATATTTAGTACTTTTATTCTTCATTTTCAGATGAATTCTCCATGCTTGTTTCAGAATCTCCATCAATAACATCTTCATCATCATCATCATGCACCTCTTCTTCATCATCCTTATCCACCTCCTGCCCGGATTCTGATTCGTTTTCATCTTCTGACTCGTCTTCTTCTTCTTCCCCCTCACTTACTTGAATTGAATGATCATTTAATACAGACGGGTCGAGATGGACGGGTGGGACATTATCTCTACACAAGGGGAGCAACTCGAGTGCACCGAGGTCAACAAACAAGTTAATACCCTTTCCATCTTCCTGGTATGCCTCAACAATCGGAGTGTCATCTTCATCTCCACTATTCTCGTAATATGCACTCGTTCCTGCTTCATATATATTTCGAGGAATAAATTTTTGTACGACTCGCCAAGTTATCTCTCCACTATCTTCATCAACACTTTTCATTGGATCAATCAAGTAATAGACTTGGGTAGCTAGACAAGCCAATACAAATGGATCATCTTCGTACCATTTAGATGCAATACTAACACTCGTAAAGTGATTATCTCTATGTATCGAAACCCGACCACCGCCTAGATCCCACCAATCACATTTAAAGACATATGTTACAGACCCACCCAGATATTTCGATCCGATAATATCACATATGACACCATAATAGTCAATATCATCTGTTCCATGACTCCCTTCGACCAACACACCACAATTTTGAGTCTTTCTATTACGTTCACGGTCCAAAGTATGGACTCTATAACCTCAAACCGTGCATGCAGTATATCGAAGTGCTCTATTTGAGGGACCACGGGCCAATGCATACAATTCAGAAGAAATTGATCCGGGATCACGAGCACGTTGTTCCAAAATCTAACAATTGAAATAGTATATATTTATTATTTCATTATCCAGAGTTAAAAATTTCACAATATAACATATATATAATTTTAGTTCATACACGTTCTTCAAACCATTCAGGAAATTCTTCCTCGTGTTTTGCCTCTATATTTTCTACGCCTTCCGTCCTAAGTTTGTCCATGTGGTCACTGTTATAACATGTTGCAAAAGAAGTATATTTTCAGCACAACAATTATAATTAATTTTAAGAAAACTATAATTATTCAAAGCAATGAAATGACATACCTAAGATAATCATCAATCTCTCGGCAATTATTTAGCACATACCACCGAACTTTACTCAACTCTCCATCAATTAAATCGTAACCTGTTTGTGCACCCAATGGTCGTATATTTTGGAAAAACACTAATAGTTCACGAGGAGGCGGAGTAGCAAGATCAACATTTCGCTCTTGACGATTAAATCGTGTCTTAACACCACGAATATATAGAGAGCAAAATGTTAACCATTCATCGTGTATATAGGCCTTTGCTATTGAACCCTCAGCTTTGGCTTTATTCCCAACAGTGCGCTTCAATCGACCCAAATATCTTTCAACTGGATACATCCAACAGAACTGCACCGGTCTACCCAGAAGTACCTCTCGCGGTAAATGTATTGCTAAATGGACCATGACATCAAAAAATGATGGTGGAAAGATCTGCTCGAATTTACATAGTATAGTAGCAATGTCTTCTTCCAATTTCGACAACACATCTCGATTTACTACCCGAGCGCACAAATCCTTGAAAAACATACAGAGTTCAGATATGGCGACACGTACATTAGATGTCAGCTTCCCACGAATTCCCACAGGTAATAACTTCTGTAAAAATACGTGACAATCATGACTTTTCAATCCATTGATTTTCCAATCATCAGGACTCACACATCTACCAATATTTGAAGCATAACCATCTGGCAACTTCACACCTTGCAACCATTTGCAGAAATCCATCATCTCCTCCCTCGTCATCGTAAAACATGCATGCGGCATGACCACCCTATTGCCTTCCACCCGCAAATGCAGATTATGTTTAATTCCCATTCTCTCAAGATCTTTCCTCGTCTTGATCGTGTCTTTCGTCTTTTTGTTAATACTCATCAATGTACCCATTATATTATCACAAATATTCTTTTCTATGTGCATTACATCCAAACTATGTCGCAACTTGCATGATGACCAATACTGCAAGTCAAAAAAAATACTATGCTTTATCCAATTCAATTCTGACGCGCCTCGTTTTCTCTTGTTCTTTCCCCGACCTTTGCCAAAATTGTTCGCTCTAACATGTTGCAGTTGTTCCACTATCTCTTCTCCAGACAACTCTTTTGGTGCAATCCAATCCTCTACTCTCCCATCAAACTTGGCACATTCTCTTCTCCATGCATGATTTGCTAGTAAATAACGTCGATGACCCATGAAACACAACTTCTGAGAATATTTTAGCCACTCACTAGCAGTTTCTTTATTACACGTCGGACACGTTAACTTCCCTTTCGTACTCCAGCCGGAAAGATTCCCATACGCTGGAAAATCATTTATGGTCCACATTATCGCAGCATGCATCTGAAAAGATGTCGACTTAGATGCATCATAACTTCTAACGCCTGTTTCCCATAACTCTTTCAGCTCTTCAATCAAGGGCTGCATGAATACGTCAATATCATTCCCAGGTGATCTAGGGCCAGGGATGAGTAAAGTTAACAAAAATTTTAGCACCTTCATGCACCTCCATGGTGGAAGATTGTACGGAATCAATACCACGGTCCAAGTGCTATAACTTGTACTCATATTCCCAAAAGGGTTGAATCCATCGGTTGTGAGTCCTAGGCGCACGTTTCGAGCTTCTATCCCAAACTCTGGATACTGATTATCAAAAGACTCCCACGCAAGTGAATCAGTTGGATGCCTCATATATGCGTCATTCTTAACTCTTTTCTCCTCGTGCCACCTCAAATTATGAGTTGTTTTCTTACACATATATAGTCTTTGCAACCTAGGTTTCAAGGGAAAATACCGCAACACCTTAACCGGCATGTTTTTCTTACCTTTCCACCTCGACTTTCCACATACAGGACATGTTTGTTTCTCCTCGTTCTCCTTCCAGAACAATACACAATTATTCTTGCATGCATGTATGGACTTATACTCAAATCCTAATCCCTTTTTCTTAACTGTTTCGCTTCATAAAAGTTATTGGGCAATGCAGACCCTTCGGGAAGCACCTCGGTAAATAAGTTCAATACCATATTAATTGCTTTCGTCGACATCCCACACAATGATTTAATATGAAGCAACCGCACAATAAACGACATTTTGGAATGTTTTGTACAACTTGGGTAAAGCTCGCGCTTTGCATCTTCCCACAGTGAAGGAAAATTTTCACAATCAGTCCCTAATCCACCACTTGAGGCATTGTCGTTAACCTCATCCATAAACATCTCAGCTCCAATGTCACCCAACATCTCCTCCATCGTATCATGCTCATAATCATCATCCATGTGCCGCAAATAATCCTGATGATCGACTAATACATCTGCTGACCCTTCATACGGCTCACCATGTAGTACCCATCGCGTATACCCCAGATCCATACCGTTCACAAATATATGACGCTCTACTTCATCCAATCCTATCGCACACAAATTTTTACACCCTCGACACTTAATGTAACCACGACTATCAACAGAGGCCCGTGCAAAATCAATGAAGGTTCTTACTCCACGTGCATAGGGTACGTAATCCTTTCCAAGTCTATCATCCAGACGCATCCAATTTTTGTCCATTTCTAAAAACATCTATATACTAATAACACGTACATTGAAAATTCACATACATTTCATGCTCCAATTCTCATTGCTTTTTTGATAAGGTAGTTGGTCCTATCCCATTCGAGATTATATTTACCATATTGCACAAATCTCGTCACTCTACAAATTTTCACGTTAGTAGAAATTTCGGCAGCACCTCCCCATAGTTCTCCAAGTATACATGTTCAAATATCGGGATTGTGACCCTACGAACAGTATACCCGAAGAACAGTAGAAGAAGACACCGAAACTTCATATTAAACGTGAAAAGTAGCGAGTAACAAAAATGTGCAATAGAGATAATATAATCACAAACTGTCCACACTGGACAATTCAAGAATCAGTGGACACCTAAATGTACATATATTCCCAAACGGATCTAAGAGTATTTATGTAATGTCACACGCATCTATCAAAAAATCATACAAACAATATCTCCAAGTTGTTTAAATTAACAATGTCACCTTCAAGTAGTGTTATATTGTTAAACTAAAGAGAGATGGAAGATTATGTGACCCTAAGTTTCGTGTCTTGTACACAACGAGGGAGAATGATCATGAATAAATGTTTAAATTTTAGTCTAATTACTTAACCGTTACAAACTGTCCGACCTTGACAACTCTCAAGGCCGAAGAGACTATGACAGTCAAGCAATTAAATTGAAATTCCAACATTTCTTCAAGATCATATTCCCTCGTTGTATACAAGATCATCATTCTTAAAGTATAATTTTAATTGTTATACTTAATTTCAAAGGTTATACTATAATTTTAATTATTATAATTCGTAAAGAGTTATTTTAATTGTTATACTTAATTTCAAATATTATTATCACATTTTAGTTATTACTATTCGTTACATGCAATTTTAATTATCATACTTAAGCTCAAAGGTTCATCTAATTGTTTAACTGTCATAGACTCTCCAGTCCTAACAACTCTCAATTAGTGTATATCAAGACAGGAGGAGAGTAGTCAAGGCAGGAGAGACTATGACAGTCAAGCAATTAGACTAAAATTTAGAGATTATAATTGTTATATATAATTTTAAAGGTTATTATATAATTTTAATTATTATCATTCCACAATTATAATCTTAATTGTTATACTTAATTGAGTGAGTTATTTATTTATTATAGACAATAAGTATATAATTTTTATATAAGCATCTATTTGATCCTTATTTTCTTTCTCTTTAGTTTATAATAAATAAGTATATTTACATATTCCAACTCTACTTATTTAGTAGGGTCAAGACTTTTTTATTGAAGAGTATTTTAAATGTTATATTGTAATTTTAATTATTATCATTCTTAAGGTATAATTTTAATTGTTATACCTAAATTTCAAAGGTTATAATATAATTTTAAATATTATAATTCTTAAAGAGTTACTTTTATTTGTTATTACTTAATTTGAAATATTATTATCACAATATTTCAAATCCATATCACAACATATTCACAATAACTCACAAACTATTTACAAACTATACAAACAATAATCACAATATATTCACAACAACACACAATATATTCACAAAACATGTATTAACAAAGCTTAAGGACAATATATTTGTAACAATGTAAACATATTCAAACGTCATTTACAAATAATAATTTAAATTGCCCAAGTCCATATCACAATATATTCACAATAACACAATATATTCACAAAATAATATGCCACATGTATTAACATATTCCTAAACTTGAGTAAGCAATAAACATGTATTAACAAAGCCTAATGACAATATATTTCTAATAATGTTTCTTCAAAACGTCATTCAAAAATAATAAACACAATATTTCAAATCCATATCACAACATATTTACAATAACTCACAAACTATTTACAAACTATACAAACAATAATCACATTATTTCAAGAGTAAGCATAAAATCACAACAACATATTGATAAAGTTTAGAAATATACCTAGCACTCACAATGTCCTCTTACAAATCAAAATCTTCCAACTTCCCAAAACAACCAATCCTTCAAAAAAATACAATACTAATTTATTAGAAATATTCTATAACAAAAACACAATATAAATATCATAAAATTCAAAAAAAGACAATAAATCAAAATTTTTTCTTACCAAAACTCAACTCTCTCTCACTCTCTAACTCAACTCTCCCTCACTATAACCCTCTCTCTCTCTCTCTCTCTCCCCTGCAGGAGCCTCGGGTTGAAACAACTTTCAACTCTCTCTCTCTCTATTGCGCACGGGAGAAGAAGAAATGATCTGCTTCCACCTGTGCGCGTACTGATTAAGTTCTAAAATTATTAGTTCAAACGTTCGAACGTTTAAGTTGTACGTCCGAACGTTATATTCTAAAATTATTCCCGCCGAGAACGTTTGGACGTTTACAGTACACGTTCGAACGTAACCTTCTTCTGATATAACATAAAATCTAGCAGGAAAATTCCCACACTTTCCTCATATATGTTCGAATGTATCACAATTTTTCGTTCGAACATTCGTAGATTTTCAGATGAACGTTCAAACATCTAACTTAGACGTCCGAACGTACATTTCATCAAAGTGTTACCATATTTCAGCAGCAAATTTTTCGCACTAATTTAACTAACGTTCGGACGTTAACAGATTTGGCATTCGGATGTACATAATTTTCTGGTGATTTTCATCAAATAACGTTCGAACGTCTGAATAATCACACAGATACCTTAATCGAGCGGGAAATTTCCCGCCTCTTAGTTTAACGTTCGAACGTTAACTTGAAACGTTTGAACGTACGATTCCTACTATACTTATTAAATGAGAACATAAATGTATATAATATATAAACTATACCATATGTATAAATCTTAAGGATGTATATTAAGTTGTTACTTATTAAATTCTTTATTATATACTAACTTATAACATAATATATATATACTACATTTTATATATTTATAACTATACTACATTGATGTCTGAAGATACGTACGGCCAACTTCATAGCCACAAACACAACAAATGAAGGTATGCAACTACAACGTGATCACCAAGCTAGCTAGCTAGTCGGTCCTGTATTTTTTATTTTTTTTAAGACATAATTAATATTATATAATTTGAATAATAATCATATTTTAACTAAATTATTATGAATATATTATATATACTTACTCCATGTTATATATTAAACTTCATATTATCTGTATATTAAATGTTTTTAATCTTTACTTAAAATTAAAATTATAAACTTATAATTTTCTTGTTAAACATATTTAATAAAAATTCAAAAACAATAATCACAATATTTTAAATCCATATCACAGAATATTCACAATATTCTTACAACAATATTTATACACATATTAATTCATCAATAAACACCATAAACTCATAAACTATTCACAAAATTCACAAACAATAATCACAATTATTTCAACAACATGTATAAACATATTGCTAAATTTTAGAAATATAACAAGCACTCACAAACAAACCAATTAATCTAATTTTCAATAATATTATATAACATCTTAATATATAACATAAACATTTATAATATAATATATTATAGATATTATTTTTGAAATTAAATTGACAAACGTTTGGACGTAATTATTATTACGTTCGAACCTTCTGTGTATATAAGGCCAAAACCAAACGTCGAAACGACATTTCCAAAACGTATCCATCGTCTACTCCGTTGCACGCCGCCAAGCCTCCGTCACCGCTGCCGTCAACTCCGCTACAACCGTCACAAAAAGGTAGGCATTCATCATTTATTCAAATAACATGTATTTTATTGAGATTTGGATTGAGTTTTGTGTAAAATCGGATAAGTGGTGGCCAGATTTTCAACTCCATTTTCCGGCCACCACGGCCAGCCATTGGCCGAATAGTCACTTTAAAAATGTTTCTTAAAGTGTATACTTAATTTCTGCGGTGACATTTCGGCATTTAGAACCATGTAGAGAAATTTTTGAGATTTCAATAATGGCTGAGTCGACTCAGCTCTGCATCGTAACGTTTGAACGTTTCACCAAGACGTTCGAACGTACGACGTTTAAATTACAGAGTCGTTACGTCTTCTACGTTCGAACGTAACCTTCTTACATTCGGACGTCATATTCATCAATTTTCGGTCTAAACGTTTAATGTATAGGTCAGGACGTACTACTTTTAAATATTATTAAACGACATACATTCTAACGTGCGTATTTTACTTTCGCACGTAAATCACATACAGTCGGACTTTTAATTATAATGTCTGAACGTAGTGATTTTCTACTTTATTCATGCTTCGACGTTTGGACGTTCATATTTACGTTCGAATGTAAAACAAATGTGTTCGAACGTACGTCAGCCAATATTTATTTACTGCTTATGTTTGAACGTCTATGTTTTACATTCGAACGTATATGTTTTACATTTGAACGTAAATTTATTTACATTATTTTACGTGTGAACGTATAAATTAACATTCGAACGTTTTATCTTTAACGTTCGAACGTGAAAGACAAAATGTTCGAACGTTAATTTAGAGTAGCTCAAAATTAATACAAAAAAATGCATTAATGTAAATAATTTTTTTTCCTTTTCTATTTTCAGGATATGGCTCTTCCACTGAATACTAGGAAACGAGGGAGGGAAGGAGCCACGTCGGACACTGCCCGTATCGGAGCTCGTACTGTTATGGTAGAGCGAGAGGTCCTGATTAATGAGTTCGACGAACTCTGTTGACAGCAAACGAACCTGAGAGATGTTTTCCTTAGTAGAGGCTGGGGAAATATTTGCACATTGAGGGGGAAGGTATACCCCTCAATGGTGCAAGAATTCTATATGGGGATGTGTGACATGCCTCAGGATACATCCTCTCACACCATGACTGTACGCGGTATTTCCATTGAGGTATCACCAGATGTCATCGGCGAGCACCTTGGGATTCGTCGAGGAGTTAAGACATTTGCACACTCAACACCCCGTGAGGATGTAGGCACTTCTACATCATCTACTGGCCGCCCATTTGAGCCAGTATCAGCCAGAGATGCACGCCACTCAGAGGCTGAGGATACTGGCGTCGAGGCTTGGGATGATGACTAAGACGAGGATTTCTACATCCTCACCGGGAGGGACCGCATGCAGATCGAGCGGAAGAACGCCTTCAACCAGAACCATCTGCTCCATTTCTTCCGCATGTTGCACCTTATTGTTGCAACAAATGTCGATCTCATGGCTCGTAAAACCACATTTAGTCGGCTTCGGGAGTGGAACGTGGAGATCCTATAGATTTGCCATTGCACATCTTTGAGAGGATTCGTTACGAGGCGAGCATCGTCTCCATGGATAATCTCTCATACGGTGTCCTAATCAGCCGAATATTACTTGCACGAGGGTGCCGACCAAGCCAGAAGAGCGGGTCAAAGATCAGATGAGCCCCCTCGACATGACCACGCATCGACGTAGCATTGGACATGCGAGGGGACGTCAGCCACCCCCGGTAGAGGATCTAGTTCCTCCGACGCAGCCTGAGCCAGGTCATGTCGGGAGTAGTAGTCAGCATACGCCGAGCACATCTGCAGGAGATGTGCGGCCTGCTTGGGTTGATGCGGTCATCTCACAGCTGACTGCGCATATTGATCATAAGATCGATCGATCGCTCGAGGCTATATCGGCGTCTGTTGCCGAATTCACCCATCGTGTAACTATTCTGAACGACAAGGTTGATACCTTGACTGAGGAGGTATGGAGTTCGACTTTTGTGGATAACGTTATCATCTAACTATTGTTTACTACATTTTATCAAATCTTGTATTTTATTTTTAATATTTGTACTGAAAAATATTATTGAATATTTCTATCGTTTTTTAATTTCAATGTTTAATCTTCTTTGATGTTAAATTTTTCAACTTTAATACTAAATCACTGCATTTCAAATATATATAAACATAAATATATATTTATATATTACAAATTGTGTATATATAAATGTATACAATTTAATTTTTTAGACTTGTTCATAAATTATGCAGAATAAAAACCACATAATTTTTAAATTAAAGTCATTTAATTTAAATTTACAATGAACGTTCGAACGTTATTACTTAACATTCGAACATTGGCGCAAACATTTTACATTCGAACGTTAATTAATAACGTGCGAACGATTGCGCCAAAACATTTTACGTTCAAACGTAAACAGACATAACGTTCGAACGTATATTTCCCATACGTTGGAACATAAAAAAATCTCATTCTATCTTTAGTGACGGTTTCCAGAAACTGTCACAGAAAATACCTTTTAGTGACGGTCTATGGACTGTCACAATTTCCCAATCGTCACTAAAAAGTAATTGTATTGTAGTGAGTTAATTTTAACATTATTTTAGAAACTAAATTCTATCTTTGAAGTTCTTGACGTTCTACTGTACATTGTTTATTTTGAGACTGAACACATTCTATAAGTTCGTAAGGAAATGATACTAACATTGTTTTTGATCTTGAGATCCAATATTTTTTTTTTTTTGAAATTTTTGAAGTTTTGATGTTTAAAGGAAATTGTTTGTTTAGAAAAATACATACAAATTTTAAAAATTGATAAGGAGTGGAGCAATAAGAAAAAAAAAAAAAGCAAACATTATAAATGACCTGATCTCATGATAATCGCCAGTATGTAATTTTAACAAAGCAATATGAAAATATTTTCTATCTCGATCAATGATTCTAATATTACTTCTCCATATAACTTTGTTTTGCAATCTAGGTAATTTTATCTTTTCATGGGGAAAAACTCTTTTTTATGAAACAAATAAACCAATTTCAGCTTTAGTTTTTGGAAGGAAATTTTTTGCTGTAGTTTTTTATTCTACTTTATTCTCACTATGTTGTATTAATTACAAGCAAAATTAATATTATTTTCAGAGTTATGTTATTTCCTTCATACATATTTGATTTTTGTCATAGACAAAACAGCAATTTGTGCAACATAAAACCAGTAATGCTATACTTTAAAACAGGACTGTAGATGTAAGACTTTCCTCAAGTTGACTTTGTCACCAATCTGCCAAAGGGGTAGATTGTAGACGTAAAGTTTGGCTAGGACTAGGTGACTAAGTTGATAAATTTGTATAGGATTAGGTGACTAAAATGATAGAGTTTATCATATCAATAAGTTTGTAATTATGGATGAATGTAAAATAATTATTGACTTTATCTATAACAATATTGAGTCTATCTAGAAGTCTTAGAGGTTGTTTAGATAAGTCATCAATATGAAATTTGAGTCCACAAGGATCTGCACTTATCCAGAACAGAAACCGAACAGAAATTAGTTACTGCAGAGAAGAGTTATCGCGACATGTTAGTAATCCGTCAGGAGACGTCTTCGCAATAGATTATGCCCGTCAGCAGAATCCTACTTCAATCGGGACGCTTTTCAGATTGTTTATTTAAAGGATCCTACTTGTTAGGATCCAGAGCGATTCTGATCTACATATTTTCTAGATCATTTTCTAGTGCATTGTTTGGTGAGAAAATTCCTTAGTGAATTTTCATATTTGTGATCTCTCTTTGAGTGTGATCGTGCTTCGACTGTGGAGGATCGTGTGATTGGACTTCAGTCCCGAGAGTTCTAGGAGGAAATGCAATATTTGAATATCACCAAAAGTTTTGGTTGCTACTGCGGTAGAAGACAAATGGGTCGTTTGTCTGGGCAAGTAAAAGAGTCAAGTTGCAAAGGTTTTGTAATTGATGAGTACTTGTAATTGATTTTCAAATAATAAGATTGACTTTTCCAGGTTTGGCTGTCCCGTAAGGTTTTACCTTTAAAAAGTTCTTTAAAGAGTTTCCCTTCGATACCAATTTTAGTATTATGCAATTTATTTTATGTTATTGTTTAATTAGTAAATTAATTGCATGCTTGAATACTAGCCAATTTGTTGAGTGAATTGGTAGATATTTCCGCTGCACTTGGGTAATTTCAAGGACCAAAAAAAAAAAGTCCAGTTTAAACTTTCAACATGATTTAAATTCCAAACAACAAACTGCAAATCAATGCTAAACTGAAAAAATTCAATCCAATATTTAGAGATCTAAAAACTTAAAAAGATAAAAATGCTGCACAATATAAAGGGGCCTCACATTGTTAAACTAAAACTTAAAAAGAATATGATCGAGATTGTTGAGCACTTTATAAAATATAAATAAATTAATATTCACATATTACAAACAAATTGTAAAATATTGATAATAACTACAAATTGAGAAATTTGAGAAAGACAAACATCAAAGTAAAGTTCCAGTGTGAACGCAATTGTTACAAACCTCCTGAAAAATAAATCTGAGCAAAGGAATGATCAACATAATGAATTTGGAATGAATATCTAAAAGCCTTTATTCTTGCCACTAAGAGATAATATGTAAGCATATATACTGAAAACTAAAATTCATACAAAAAAGGTTTATATAAGAAAGACAAATTTAGGAAAAAACTATAAAAATAAAAACTGCAATTATGAAACAAAAGAATACAACATATAGATACAAAATCGAAGAACTAAATAGGTAAGCATTAAATATTACTATCACCAAAGAATAAGATATACAAATAAGAAAAATAACTAAAATTAATGGGCAGAACATTGAAATAATATTTTGAGAAATAAGAATTACAACATTTCCAAAGAGTAACCCTACACAAAGAATGAACTAAAACAGGGAAAAAAGGGAAGTTAACAAATAAAAAGCTCAAACAAAACAATGGAAAACTTAAAAAAAAAAATCCCTTCAAACAAAATACAATAAAACTTTTATACTTTTATACTTTTATATTTACATAAGTGCATACCATATTATTGTGTTTACATTATTATGCATGTTCTCAATAAACACAATACTAGAGAACCAAGCTCTTAGAGCTTGTTTGAGGCCATAAACGACCTTATGCAATTTGCAAATATGATGTGGATATTGAGGATGGGAGAAACCAAAAGGCTGCAACATGTACACCTCCTCAGAGAGATTCTCGTGCAAAAATGCATTGTAAACATCAACTTGACGGATGGCCCATCCTGCCGAGAAGGCTAGAGATAAAACAGTGCACACGGTTGTGAGCTTAATGAAAAAACTATTAAGTTTCACAATAATCGATACCAGACTATTGATGAAAATCTTTAGCGACTAACCGCGCTTTGTACTGATCAATTTGGCCATCAGCTTTTCATTTGATCTGAAACACCCACTTTGAACTAATAACATTATGAGCTTCACTTGGTGGAACTAGGGTCCATGTATGGTTACGCAACAGTGCATCAAATTCACTGTTCATGGCCTGACGCCATTCATAATGTTGGACAATAGCAGAGTAGCAAGTGGGTTCAGCCAGAGAGGAGTGAGTTTCGGCAATGAGAGCTTTAGGGATTGGGTGGCGCCATCATCAATGTATACTTTTAGTTTAGAAATTTGGTTGCGAGCACAAGTGATCACGGGATGGGTGGAAATAGGTTCAGGTGGAAAAGATGGTGCAGGTTTAGGTGCAAGAATATTTGTAGGTGGGGTTGCTGATGGGATTGGAAGAGTTTGACTTGGGTTAGGTGCTGGGGAAGGGTGAGATGGTGTGCACACGGGTGAGCAATCCACTAGATGGGAAGCATCAAACTTGGGCTGTACATGTGGGATAGAGAGTGTTCGATGAGGAGAGGAGTTAGTTGGCTGAGAAGGAAAATGGCGTGTGGTCTGGAATGGGAACTGAGATTTGTCAAACACAACATCGCGGCATATTATCTATTTTCCAGTGGAGGGATTGAGACAATTGTAACCTTTATGATGAATACTATGGCCAAGGAAGGCACAATGAGTTGAGAGAGGTTGGAGCTTATGGCAGCTGAATATTTGGCCAACAAGCACAACCAAAAATGCGAAGAAAGCTATAATCAGATAGCTTGCAGTATGAAAGGCTTCATCCTAGTAGTTTAAATGGATGTGACTGTGTTAGAGAAGTGCAAGACCAGTTTAAACAATGTGACGGTGCTTTCGTTCAATGGCATCATTTTGTTGGTGCGTGTGAGGACAAGAATGCCGATGAACAATGCTGAGATTGTCAAAATTTTGGATAGAGGTTGAAACTCACCACCCTAATTAGATTGAATGGATTTTATTTTGCAATTGAATAAGCGCTCAACATATGGTTGAAATTTATTGAAGATGCTAGTAATATCATTTGTACAGGAAATTGGATAAAAACATGTGTATTGCTATAATCATCTAAAAAGGTAATGTAATAACGATTTCCATTATTTGCAAAAATAGGTGAGGGACCCATACATCAGTGTAAACTAACTCAAGATGACCCAAGGAACAACTAAAAAACCAAGAGAAATGTAATTGTTTACTTCTAGAACTTAAACCTGAAGAACATGTAAGTTCTGACTTATTGGACAGTACTAGAAGGTTGAACTTGGAGATGACTCTATGAACAACGTTGAAAGCAGGGTGGCCTAAGCGAGAGTGCTAATGTGACAGGGAGGTATGTTCATCGATGAGAGCTGTAGGAGGAGACTTTACGATGGAAGAAAGTGGGTACAGCCTATGTTTACTCAGCCGAATTGTCCCCCTTGCTTGGTCCTTTACAATGAAACAAGTGGGATGAAATTCAAAATAAGTATTAGTGGTTGCAATGAATTTTTGGATGGAAATAAGGTTTTTGGTGATGTTAGGGACATGTAAAACATTGTGTAATAAGAAAGAAAATTCTGGTGTAGAGATTCGGGTAGTGCCCAAGTGATGAACAATAATTTCATTACCGTTAACCATTTGTATCTGATCAAACCCAATGTATTCCTCAACTTTGACATTGGGAATGACAAGGTCAGAGGTGATATGATGCGTTGCACCAGTGTTGGGATACCAAGAGGGATCAGAACCTTGAGATGGGGATGCAACATAGGCTTGCATGGTGGAGGATTCACTTTGATAGTTATCATCGTACCTGTGATAACAGCAAAAAATAGTTTGACCAGCTTTGTTGCATACTTGACAAACCAGTTTGAGGGGCTGAGAGCGACCACGCCCTCTACCTCGTGAGCCTCTATGAGAGCTAGTGTTAGTTGCACCTCGATGGCTAGAGAATAATTGAGAATGCCCCCCACGACTTAGAAGATGAGAGGCAAATTTACCAGCAACATTGGCGCCAGCCATTGATAAATCCATAGTAGATTAATACTGCTCTAGACGAAGCTCGTGAGCAAGTAAGTGACCATAGAGATCCTGAATAGAGATGGGCTCCACAAGGGTGGTCACTAAGGTGACGAACGGATCTTATTCCTCACCAAGGCTTGCCAAAAGAAATGAGACAAGTTAGAAATCATTAAGCAGCTGATTTGCAGCAGCCAAGGTGTCTGCAAGGGAGGTGAATTTATGGAAGTAATTACCTATGGTGGAACTGCCCTTCTTGAGCGTTGCAAGCTGGTAATACAAGTTCATGGACCGAGCACGAGAGGAAGCAATAAATATATTTTTTAGAGGGAACCACACATCACGGGAACTGGTGCTGTTGACTACATGAGTCAATATTGATTCGGATAGAGAGGAATTGAGAACACTCAAGATTAGTTGATCCTGAAGCATCCAGAATGTATAGACTGAGCTGGGTACAGGTTGATTTAAAGGAGAATTTATAAGCAGAGGTGGGCAAGTGAAACTGACATCAACAAAGCCATAAAGATGTTGGCCTTTCAAATACATAACTACTTGCACCTTCCATAGAAGGTAATTGTCCCACATGAGTTTGATGGTAATGAGATTGTGAAGAGGAGCAACAGAGGTGGACATAGGTGGTGGTATAATAGGGGTGCAAGAAAGAAAAGGCGGGGACATATCAGAAGCAGAGGAGGATTCAGCCATGGGAATCTGACGTGAGTCTAGTTGGCTCTTAATACCATGTTAGATATCTAAGTGAATTGAAATTGTTTGCCTCACAAAATATTGTGGAGGCTTGTTTATTTATAAACATACATAGTACAATACAAATATAAGTTTAATTACAATGGAAATATGGAAGTCTATCTAGAAATCAGTTGCTATGTTGCATCTTTATCTGAAGGGATGAGCATTGCTTGTTCTTATCAGTTACGGGAGAATTATCATTGACACTAGAAAACTGGGTTGGAAGGTTACTATTAATTATCGTGAAGCAAATATGGCAATACATCAACTTGCCAAGTTAGCTTGCTCTCAATCTAATAATAATATTTGGATTGAAAAATGTCCATTGCAGCTTTTGAATACAGTTTTGACAGAGAAATATTGTAATGACTAAGATTCTTGGTATTCAATAAGAACAGTATTGATTTTGATTTAAAAAAAGAAAAAAGAAATCTATATGATCTTCACACAGACACATATTTATATACATACACATACACACACACACACACACACACATATATATATATAATTATTAAAACAGGAAACATAGTATCTCAAAAGGTAAAAGACCTTTACCTGCTGATCAAAGACCCAAGACCTTCATAATTATGAACCCACGCATTTCATACCTATTGGTAATGGATAAATCACATCACCAAGTAGTGTCCATATGGGTGGGGAAGTTATTTGTTAACTCCCCACCACTATCACAACTCAAGGAAAGTTATTTAACTTCCACATATTTAGGGAAGTTAATTAACTTCCAGGCATGTCCCTTCTAAGAAAAAAGGACAAACATCATTTGTAAAAAGTTTGAAAAAGAGTCTTACAAGAAGACAAAAAAACTCTTCTCCCTCTCTCTTCATTTTTCCTAGAGAAACCATCTAAATCTTTTGATCTTGAAGCATGAAATTTTCTAGGAGACTCTAATAGCCTCCTAAACGACGTAAAAGTGCAAACAACAAAGTGACGTGGGCTATAAGACGAGCAAAAATCAGACCTTGTGGGAATTCCACTGCTTGAGATAATTTGATTTAACCTTATTTAATATTGGTATCAGAGTTAGGTTGCTTGTTTTCATCCATGTGAATAAGATTACATGTTGTTTGATTCTTTGGAATGAGTTTAAAAGCATGTTATTAATGATATGCCATGGTCGTGTTTCAGATTTTTCATTAGAGGCTATTGTATGACATGTTTAAGATTGAATTATTTACATGAAAATGATCCTTATAATGTCAGAAACATGTTTATTAAATTTGGTGAAGTTTCGCTGCATATAGAAGAAGAAATCCGAAACCCTAGTTTTAAAACTTCTTGTTTGGACCGTGTTTAAGAACTAAGTTTTAGCCAACCAAATATAACTTTTGGTAATAATTTTTATATGGTTGGAAAACTGGGTTCATTAGCTTTAATTTGATATATCATATGCTTAATTTGGACTCCGTATGAGTAAATTATGATCGATTGAACATGGCTGCTTGAAATCGGGAAAAACCAGTTTTTTTGGCTTAGGAAGAAGACGATGAACAATATTCTTTTTTTCCAGTCACAGTCTCGGTAAGAGAGAGTGTAGCCCACCCATCTACTTGGCTCCATTTTTTAATCACTTTACGGACACAAATACACATTAAAATTTTTGAATTTAGAAGTCTCAAAACACAGTGAGCGAAGGAGGTGATATACACTCTCCGTCGCGGCAAGTAAAACAAAGGCAAAACAGCCTTTAGAGCAAAAATGAATCCCACACATGTAGGCGGCGCGTGTGGGCGTGTGTAGAGGATTTCAATGTCATTTTTGGACACTTCTGGCACGTGTAACTTGTGTTAGTGACTAAAGTTGATTGCTAATTTTTTTTTATTGAAACAGAGAGCTGAAAATATTTTTTTTGAAAAACAAAATGATTCGGCACCTTTTATTTTTGTCATACTTCAAGTCCAATTTTTTTCTGTGTTATGTGATCTTTATATACATTAGTTGTGAATTCTCTATCCATTGAACCATCATGCATATTAGTTTGATTGATTTTATTTTTATTTTTAAAAGAAATGGATGGAGTTGACATTGGTAATTTGTTGGGATCATGTATAATGTATGTTTTTTTTTTTTTTTTAATGTATAAGGTATAACTTATAAGAGCATTCTCATTGGATTGACCAAATCCATCTTCAAAATTTAGTTAATATCACATTTTTTTGCATTTGTCTATTCCATTTAAATTCAATCTCCACATTGGATTAGCCATTCACTCTCTATATAATAATAAAATATTATTAAATTAATAATTTTTTTATTTAATTTATTTGTATCACATTTTATAATTCTACTAATTTAATATTAATAATAATTATATTCTAATTAAATTAATATTTAAAAAATCATATTTTCAAATGTCATTTAATGCTAATAAAAAAATTGAGATTAAACTTAATTAGAGTGAGAAATTATTATTTTAATGTTTGGTGAATCAATTGTGGTTCTCTATATTTGGCTAATCACTGTAGCAGAAATTCAAATTATTTTGGAGATGGCCAATCCAATGTAGAGTCTTTTTGGTACAAATTATCTAAATTTTATCTAATCTCCTCATTGGCCAAACCAATGTGGACGCTCTAAGTATATCGATGATGTGGCATCCCTATTTGTTTATTGTTTTTCCTAGAAAATTTGTAGTAGGATGTTTTTTGGAAATGTAATATTGAGATGTAATTTTATTGTTTGATGCCATATAAAGGATGTGTTTCACGTTTATCGATATACTTTAAGGTCACGTTAACATGATACACCAAATTACCAATATGGATTCGGGTGGAGCCTATGCACTATGTGTTTAGTGCAATAATTGTTATTTTTTCATATTTGATGAATGAACTATATGTGCATGAGTTTTGAAAATTAAGAAAAAAAAATCCTCCATAAATTTTATTCAAAATTAATTAGATATGACATTTAGACTTATATAGTGAGAAATGATTATTAACTTTTGCGAAATTTTCCGATCTCACTATATAGAAAGGAATTCCATGGTCTAGTTAGATCTTGGAATAAAATTAAATGTGTGCTAATGTCAATCTCGCACAATGAATGTAGTGATGGCCACTAAGAGCGTAGTTGCTGACCTTACTAAAGGAGAGAAATTGGATGGAACCAACTAAGACATGACATAGCTTAATGCTCCTTGAAAATCTGTCTCACCTGATGACACAACCTAATGAAGGAAATACTTTCCAACATCGTCATGAAATGGAAGCCTATCAGGCTTGGGAAAAGAAAGATCGGTGTGCGCGATTTGCCATGCTTAGCAGGATGCACAATGATCTTATTGGGGCGTTTGAGAACTGCCCAAGATATGTGAAACCAGCTGAAAATCATCTATGGGGGGACATCAGCTACTAGGTTACATGCTCTCACTTTGAGGTTTGAGCAATATGTTATGAACCTTAAACATACCATGACTGAGCATTCTAGGTTGATGTCTGCCTTGATTCATGATCTTAAGGCTACTTTTCAATAATCTCACCGATGAACAACAAGTTATCGCTAATATACGATCTTTGCTCGAGTCAACTTGGGGTCAAATGAAGCTTGTTTTGATGTACAGTGAGAATATTAAGACTTTTGCTGATATATCTCGTCATTTGGAGCTAGAGGCGGAGCACATAGATGCGCACCGTAATATTCTACTTGTTGCCCAAGCTGGGAAGCGTAAGGCATTCATGCCTAAGCGCAAGCAACATGGGAGATCTGCTGGACTGGCAAATAGTCTTGGGCCAAGGGATGGAAAAGTAGCTAAGCGCCACAGAGGCCAGCATTCTGGCAAGGACAAGTCTAAAATGAAGTGCTATAACTGTGGAAAAGTGGGACACTTTGCTCGTGAGTGCATTGAGGCAAAGAAGGTATCCCCTAAACACAACTCTCTCATTACTTATGTTTGTTCACATATTTTTGTTGCTCATTCAATCCCTGAATGGATTGTAGACACAGGAGCAACCAAACATGTAGCTCGAGATTGAGTTAGGTTCATAGATTATAGAAGAATACCAGTTGGCAGACAGTACGTTATATTGGGTAACAGAACTCTGGAGGAAGTGCTTGGAGTTGACACCTACTAACTCAAGATGCATATGGGTCGCTTATTACTTCTTCATGATGTGCTACATGCGCCTGGTATTCAATGTAACCTATTTTCAATTATTTTTATGTTGGAACTTGGTTTTACTTTTCATTTTGATAGCCCTCAGTCAGTTGGACTTTTATTTGGAGAGGGCTTTGTATGGACATGGATTTCTTTCAAATGGTTTCTTTATGTTGAATTTAGATAATTCCTCATTTTCTTTTATGGCTTCAAATGATGATGATGTTGTTTCTAATTCATCGAAATGGCATGCTAGATTAGGCCACATAGGAAAAGATAGAATGGCTAGATTAGCTAGAGAATGTCTATTGGTGTCTTTGGCTAAAGTCAGCATACCTGTGTGTGAGCCTTATTTAGCTGGTAAGGCTTGTAGGAAGCCTTTTGGAAAGGCTCCTAGAGCATCTTATCCTTTAGAGCTAGTCCATTCTGATATTTATGAAACTAGGAATGTGAAGGCACGCCATGGTGCCTCTTATTTTCTCACATTTATAGACGACTACTCATGTTTCAGTTACGTCTATATGATCTCTCACCGCTTTGAAACATTAGATTGTTTCAAGCGCTTTGTGGTTATGATTGAGAATCAGAAAGAAAGAAATTTAAAAATTCTACGAACTGATCGTGGTCGAGAGTGCTTGTCTAAAGAGTTTCATTGACTATGTGAGAAAAAAGAGATACATAACCAATTAACGATTCCTGGCACACCACAACAAAATGGGGTTGAGGAAATGAGAAATCGTACCATATTAGAAAATAGTTCGATCAATGATGGCGCAAGCTAACCTGCCAATATCTTTTTGTGGGGATGCCCTTCTAGTTGCTGCCAACATTTTGTATCATGTGCCTTCTAAGTCTGTTCCTTCAACCCCATATGAATTATGGAGTGGCGCAAAACCAAATTTGGAACATTTTCGACCTTGGGGTTCTGCGGGTTATGTTCACACCACTTCCCATAAATATGGAAAACTTGGCCCTAGAGCAAATAAACATATCTTCATAAGATATTAAGAGACCTCAAAGGGCTATGTAATGTTTGGTGAGCATCCTAATGGAGGGATGACAGAAATAGAATCACGTGATGTCACATTTATTGAGAATGATTTTTCCAGTATTGGTGAAGCAAAGAATGATCTTGAACTTTTTGAGTTGGAAGAACTTGAGGGAGTTACACAATCTTCAGGTGAGGGTGGAAAATTATCACATCCTAGAATCGCAAAAGATAGTAGGAATAACTTGCCTCCTAGTGGGGGTATACCACTAGAATTTAACTCACAAGAGTCTCAGTTACGTAGAAATAACATGGAAACATTCCTCGTCGTCATTTTGAGATTGAAGGGGAATCTTTCATGTGCTCTCTATGTGACTTTGATGAACCTTCTTCTTATGAGGAAGTACTAAGTTCACCTGCTTCAAATAAATGGATGGCTGCTACGAGAGATGATATGGATTCTATGGCAAAGAACAAAGTTTGAGAGTTAGTTGATCTTCCACCTAGGTGCAAATCTATTGGAAACAAATGGGTTTTAAAAATTAAGCGTCAGGCAGATGGCTCAATTGACAAGTATAAGGCCCAACTCGTGACGAATGGTTGTACTCAAAGAGAGGGTATATATTATGAAGAAACATTCTCCCCTGTGGTGAGATTTGCTTCCATTCACCTTATTCTAGCTATAGTTGCACATCTAGATTTGGAATTTTTTCAAATGGATGTGAAAACTGCATTTCTCAATAGAGAACTAAACGAGGAGATCTATATGGATCAACCTGTTGGTTTTGAGGTTGAGGGACAACAGCGCAAAGTATGCTAGTTGAAACGTTCTATTGATGGCCTTAAACAATTGTCTAGACAATGGTACTTCAAATTTCATGAGAGCATTAATTCAATTGGTTTTGAAATGCTAGAAGAAGATCATTGTGTGTATGTCGAACGTACAGGAAAAAGTTTTTTAATTTTGTCTTTGTACGAGGATGACATCTTATTAGCTGGAAATGATATGGAGATAATTGTCACCACAAAAGAGTGGTTGTACTCTACTTTTGAGATGAATTACATGGGTGAAGCAAATTATGTGCTGGGAGTTAAAATTTCAAAGGATCAATCTAGGAAGCTTCTTAGTTTGTCTCAAGAGACTTACAGTAAGAAAATTCTAGAACGATTTTGTATGCACAACTCCAAACACATAGACACTCCAATTGAGAAAGGTTATACTTTGGGCCTAGAACATTTTCCTAAGAATGATGAGGAAAAGAAAGGAATGACCAAAGTTCCTTATGCTAGTGCAATTGGAAGTCTGATGTATGCTATGTTGTGTACTCCATTTGACATTTACTTTGCGGTTCGATTGGTTAGTTGTTATCAGAGTAACCCAGGACCTATTCATTGGCAAGCAGTTAAGAGGATTTTTCGATATCTTCGTGGGACAACAGACCTTGTTCTTTGCTACCAGGGTGGATACATGAGATTGAAGGGTTATAGTGATGCTGATTGAGCAAGTGACAAAGATGAGTAAAAATTCACAATGAGTTACGCATTTATGCATAGTGAGGGAGGTATTTCTTGGTGTAGCAAGAAACAATCATGCATTGTTTTGTCCACGATGGAGTCAGAGTACGTAGCTTGTTTAGCAGCTGTACTAGAGGCTATTTGGTTGAGGAGATTTTTCCAGCACCTAGAGGTTATGGCTCTTGCAAATGAAGCCGTTAAGATATACGGTGATAGTGATAGTGATAGTATGGCAACTTTGGCATATGCCAAAGATCCCAAGTACCATGGCAGAACCAAATACATAAATATTCATTTTCATCACATTCGAGATGTTGTTGAGCGAGGTGAGGTGATCCTACAACATATCTCTACTAGCAAGATGGTAGATGATCCTCTCACTAAGGCTACAAATAGAAATGTCTTCCAAACTCATATTAGTAGGGGTGTAACCGGTCTGATCCGGTCCGGTTTTGGATAAAATCTAGAACCGAACCGGTATGTACCAGTTTTGTATTTTTCAAAACCGATTACGCACCGGTTACCCTCCTAAACCGGTACTTCCGGTTTTACCAGGTTTCCGGTCTGGTCCGGTCCAGTTTTCCGATTTTTTTAAAATGTAAATTTCACAATTTGTCATTAAAAATTTGTTTATAATTTTTTTTTTCATTTAAAAAAAATTGTTTTATACTTTTATTAATATATTAGACTATATATTAGTATTAATATTAGACTATTGGTATAGTTATAAGTTATATATTAATATTAGTTATAAACTTCTAGTGATTTAGTATTAATATTTTATGTAATAATTTATAAATTATAATAAGAAATTATTTCATATATGAATATATATATATATATATTATATATAAAATTTCACATAAAAATTTATAATTATACATTATATATAAAACTTATATATATTAATATTTAATATATATAAAAAATATTTTGTATAAAACTTATATATAAAAATATTATTTTTTATTTTTTTAATCAACCGGTCCGGTCCGGTTCGGTCCGGGCCAAAAAATCCCAGAACCGGAACCGGACCGGTTCAAAACCGGTAAAACCGGTCCGGTTCGGTCCTGTCCGGGCCGGTTTTCTAATTTTCCGGTTTGAATTTACACCCCTACATATTAGGAGTTTGAGACTTCATCGGATTTGATAAATGTTGTATTAAGGGCACCTTAGACTTTATTGTATATTTAACATTATTAGTATCTATTGCAATGAGATTATTGTGTTTATATCATATTATTAAATAATTAATATTAAGTGAAAAGCACACATTATAAAGAAGTCACTAGGCAAAGATCAGTCACTCACATGGATGTTTACCTTGGCGCTTGAGTAGCGAGCAAGATGAGACAAGTTGATTACTTTGGCGTTTTGAAAGCAAGCAAGTAAATATCTTAATGCTTTTGAGTATTTAAGATAAATTTAAAGAATGTCGTCTTAGCTTGGTTAAGATGAGACTTACAAGAGTCGTATATGAAGTATTTGCACAAATTCATAAAGCCTGATTAAAGTGGAATATGAGATCTTAGACAGGCGCTAGATGAGTGACTGTGCTAAGAAACTCAAGTTAGAGCATCTTTGTGGCGACTAGACTAAGATTCCTAAGGCGTTTAAATGTGACAAGCCCAATTAAGTGAGAGTTTCGTCATAACATACATTTCATACTGTATGTGCTGTAGACGACCATATGAGGGAGTGATTGGATGGGTCCCTGCTCCATCACTATGTGAGCCCTAATGGATCATTAAATGATCTATTTATATGCCCTTGAACCTGGAACTATGTCACGAAATGAAAACTTAATGTTGCTACTTTAGCATGTTTTCTCAGGGCCACGAATAATACGGTCTCGCGGAACATGTCTAGGAAAGCAGTCAAGTCTAATTGAATTGACATGAGTGTCTAGGGAAGATTGTTTAGATTCTTACTTTTTATTTTATGTCTCATAGCCCAGGCGATTGTGTCATTTCGACTCTTTATAATCATGAGCATATTATATATGTGAGATCAAGAATTGCTTTGAGTTATAAACTTGTGAGGGATTAAGTACACTTGATCTAGTGAGATCAAATAATCTGGGGCATAGACGAGATATAATGAGTGATGTACTATGTTAGTATGATGTGACTTAATATAGTACTCCTATCCTTTGTCTTCTCGTCAGGTCGCACGCTTCATTTTCTGTATGAGGGATAATTGATTGAGAGAACATGAGGAGATTGTTAATGGACATAGCACCCGTAGTGGACAAGTGGCAGATGTTGGTAATGGGTAAATCACATGACCAAGTGGTGTCCACATGGGTGGGAAAGTTATTTGTTACCTCCCCACCGCTACCACAACTCAAGGGAAGTTATTTAATTTCCACATATTTAGGGAAGTTAATTAACTTCCAGGCATGTCTCTTTTAAGATAAGAGGACGTACATCATTTGTAAAAAAGTGTGAAAAAGAGTCCTACAAGAAGACAAAAAACTCTTCTCCATCTCTCTTCATTTTTCCAAGAGAAACTACCTACATCTCTTGATCTTGAAGCATGAAATTTTCTAGGAGACTCTAGTAGCCTCCTAAACGATGTAGAAGTAAAAATAACAAAATGAAGTGGACTGTAAGACGAGCAAAAATCAGACCTTGTGGAAATTCCATTACTTAAGGTAATTCGATTTAACCTTATTTGACAATACCAATTACAAAGTGCCCTTTTCTTGTCCATTCATCCAGCTTGTATATATATATATATATATATATATATATATATATATATATTATATCACATACATACATAGTCATAAACCAAAGATTTGCTTCACATGCAGTAACCCTAGATCTACGGAACTCTTTCTCTAATTATGTTTTGAATGATGAGTAGTTTTATATAATAACTTATAAAATTAACATTATTTTATAAAAATGTATATATTTAAAAAAAAAATTATTTACATACACTGTCATCTCGCTTTTATCTAATAAAAAATTATCTAATGATGATAAAAATATCACGTATTATATAATGTAATGAAAATATGATATATAGATTTACTCTATTTTTAAATATAATTGTAAAAAGAGTTATAAGCCGTGTATATTACTCCACATATCCGTATTCATTGGAGAGAGTTAGTTGGGACAGTTGGAGGTTAGGGCTGTATAAATATTGGCACTGTACCTTTTGTTGTAATAATTATAAACACGAGGATAAAAGAGTTTATATATTATATCTAGTTGATCAGGTTTCAAACAAAAATATTAAGTTCGTGGGGCCCAATAAATTGACTATCTTTTTAATTAAGGTCTTTATGCTTAAAGGGTCACTTCAATCTTTCTCAGTTTGAATTCTTGTTTTCTACATTCCATAATGACACTTAGAAAATCTCATTTTCTGAAGCTAAATAAGAGTAATAATATACCTACAATATATTTCATAATAGATATTATAAAATAAGAGTATTTTTATAAAATGATATTAATTTTATAAAGTATTTTATAAAATATTACTCCTTTTAAAATATTCTTGTGTAAAGTATTATAAAAAATAATGTGTGTTTATCATTTTTTTTGTAAATAAATGGCACCCATGGTAACAAAGGTTCTCAATATTAGGGGTGTGCATCCGGACCGATTTTTTTTCCGATCCGGTCCGGAACCCAGAAATCCGAGTATATCCAGGCAGTTATCAGCCTAGATTACACCTGGGCGGGTGAGAAGAATCCGGATCCGGTTCTGTGACCTGGTTATCCGTAACCGGGTCATTTAAAAAAAAAAAAAAAAAACTGCCCCACTGCAAAATCCCTAACTTCAGAATCTCTTCTTCCTTTCTGAATCTCGTCTATCTCTTCTCCTTTCTCTGCTCCTACACTCTTCGACGCAGCATCTCTTCTCCTACTCTCTTCGACGCAACCTATCTTCTCCTTTCGAAGTCCTTTGCAGTTTGCGCATTTGGGAGAGAGACGCGGAGGCTACCATCCAACATTTTTGAAGTCTAAGCTCGTAAGGTATATTTCTCAATCCCTTCTCTACTATGTCATCTTTCTTTCTCTACTCGGTTAGTTTCTGTACGGTATGGTCATCTCTCTTTCTCTATTTTGTTAGTTTCTGTAAATGATCGGTTTCAAGATTTTTTATTATGAGTGTTGGGTTTTTTTGTAAACGATTTGTGTTTTGGGATTTTTGTGTTTTAGGGTTTTATTGTATTTTTAGATGTTTTAGGGTTTGATTGTAAACGATCGAGTTATGAAAGAGAGAATAAGAGGGTTTTTTTTTTTTTTAATGTATGACATGATTTTGATGAATTGTCAATATTAATTCAAGAGGTCTTGGGGTCTGGATTCAGATGAGAGACCAAAAGAGAGTTAAAAAAAAAAAAAAAAGTCAAGGGTGGTTTATACTATTTGTTTTCAAGAAATATAACATCATTTTGTGGAAACATATCCACGTAGATGGCATTACTAGTGAGACTACCATTGAGACGAGAATGCTATATATTAAGTGATATGAAGAATGAAATGTAGATTTATAATTACTTGAGGATTTTCTATAATTTGAATCGAGATAGATATAATATATGGGCCACACTCTATTTAATCCTGAAATCGTGACATCTTGTCATGTGCCGTCTTTAATTAGATGATGATAAAGTTGATCACATGCCAGTAGGGGTTGTGACAGCTAGCTAGGAGTAATATACAAGGCATTGATTAACTTTATCATATCCATTTTATCAAATTCAGCGGACTAGACTACTTACTCCAATAATGCTTTTTTAGACCCTCTAGTCAATGCAAAGGACATGATGCCCATTAATTAGTCATGGTTGATTTTGTGTTTATGGTTGACGAAGGTACAGTGAACTTGGGTCATTATAGCTTACATGACATGATGCCCATTAATTAGTCATGGTTTTCAATTTCTTTCCTTTTTCTTAATGTCTATATGACTATTAATTCTCTGGGGCTTAGGTATGCTTAGGCTATGCAATTCAGCTGTAATATACTATAAATCTCATGACTAAAAGTACGTTTCTTCAAAGGCACAAACATTTGAGTTTCTATGTTATGGGGCCTAATTCTTTTTAGGTGATCAAGGTCAAGTATTACGGAACTTTGCTACACAACCTCCACCACATTTCACACTCTACACTTTTTTAAATTTTTTAAATTTTTAATATTTTTTTTAAATTTTTTTTTGAGTTTATTCTTTTTAAATTATTTTAAATTTTTTATTCATTATTTATATAATAAATATTTAATAAAAGAAAAAAATAATAAAAATTAAAAATAATGTAGAGTATGGAAGTTGTATGAATAGTAAGATGTTGAGTAGATTTTTTGAGTATTACGTCCTTTGATAGCTAAGGTAATTAATACTATTGTTGATTAAACTTGCTGTCACATTTTTATTATTATTATATTTAGGCACATAGAAACTATCTTTTTCGTATAAGCTTCAAATATAACTAGATATCATTTAATACATTTCAGCCTCTCCCTACTGATCCCCGCCACCAGGAGGAGAAGCAAATGAGAACTAACAAACCGTTTGATAAAAATCCATACACTAATTGAAATATTGGTTATGAAGAATCAATATTTTGTGAAATGCTTATTTTTTGAAGTACAATTAGTTGGATATTACCTCTGTAATCCATGGATCTTGATCAATCGTTATCATTAAAGAACCAAAATTTCTTTTACTCAAAATACAAAATTATTATGACGTAAGCTAAATGTAGAAGCTATACATATAAAGGACAGATGAGTAATTTACCTTCGTCAACCATAAAAACCATAAAGTATAGTGAACTTGGGTTATTTTAGTTTATATGATTACATTGATTTTGTGTTTTGAAAAAGTGTAAAATGTGAAGAAAATTATGGTACGAAAGATTTGTTTAATTGGCCAAGCTTGTTTGATATTTGCTGTCATTGTTGGTTCATATTATATTTGTTGAAGCATGTACATTATTTCTTATGTTTAAAATAAATGGAAGATAGTTTTAGTGGTAGTGTTAGTGGATCAGCTCCTATATCATTGGATATGGAGGAAAACACTAGTCCTTTAATGTCTTCCTCTATGAATACCCAAAACCCCACATCATCTCTTCCTCCAAAGTCAAAAAGAACCAAGAAGGCTACGAACCAATCTCTTGTATGGGATCATTTTACAAGGGTTGAACCTATTGATCTCATTGCACCTAAAGCTCAATGTAATTATTGCCTTAAGATTTATGGATGTCATTATAAAAATGGTACTTCATCAATGTCAAACCATCTAAGATTTTCTTGTCCGAACTCTCCCATTAGTGAGAATAAAAATCTTGGGAATGATAAATCACCATCACACATTGGAGTCAGGATGGATGGTAATGGATCTAGTCCTCAAGTGTTATGACAATATGATCGTGAAAAATTAAAGGGGATGATTTCCAATTTGTTTATCTAGTGTGAATTGCCATTCAAGGTTATAAAGCATCCGGCATTTGTTAAACTTTTGGGTTATTTAGAGTCTAGACACATCTTGACATCCCGAACCACCTTCCAAAAAGAGTGTATTGGTTTATACAAGGATGAGATCAAGCAAAGGTTGAAGATATTGTTGAGCAGTCAAAGAGTTTGTTTGACCACCGATATATGGACATCAGTGCAAAACAAGAATTATATTTGTGTTATATGCCATTATATTGATCAAAATTGGGTATTACACAATAAAATTATAATATTTTTCAAGATTCCTAATCATAAGGGTGAGACCATTGCTTGGATGTTAGAGTCTTGTTTGGCGGATTGGGAGATAAACCTCCTTTGTACAATCATCATAGATAATGCCTCCTCTAATGATGTTGCTATTGATCATGTGAGGAGGAACATAAGAGATAATGAGTTCACAATTTTGGGAGGCGAGTTCATACATGTGCGATGTGCTGCAAATATTTTAAACCTCATTATATGTGATGGTTTAAAAATTATTCATGATGCTGTACATAAGATTAGAGAAGCAATAAGATTTGTGAGGTCATCACCGGCAAGGCTTGATATGTGATGGTACAACTTCCTAACTTGTTATTTGCTTTTAAGTGATGCGGAGATTCAGGTCAGTGACTTGCATTGCTAGTCTATTTTTATTTTTCATTTAATTGCTCCATCCTTCATGGTGCCAACATTATTTTTCTGTCATGTACTTAACAAAAAAAAAATTATGTCATGTATACCTGATTCATTTTCTTAAAAGTAATTATTTTCCTGAATTTCTCTCCTTAGGCAAGAGACGACCATGGAGGGCTTTTTTATTGTATGAACCACCTGGAACTGGAAAGTCATACTTGGCCAAGGAGAATTCAGGTATACCATATTGTATGTATACCTGATTCATTTTCTTAAAAGTAATAGCTTCCTGGCTTGTTGAGACCATCAATTTACCAGAATTTAGGTATCTGTACCTTGATTTTGAGTTGCCTCATGGCTTTTGATGTAATCTCAAACACAAGTGTGAGTTTCCTGAAGTTCTTGTCCCATTATATCTATGAGCTCCTTCATTTAATTACTATTTTAGAAATAAGCATATAAGCCTTTAACAAGATGTTATTCTCCACTCAAGATCATGGTCCTTCAGCAGGTGATGGCCAAGCCAGCAAAGAGCTCATTATGATTGTGTGAGTTCCTCAATGTTTAGTTGTGATACCATTGGCCACTTTTTTATTTATATTTGATGCTTTCTTTAATTTCAAAACTTGCATCTATACACACTTCTATCTACAATTTACAGCATAATTTGCTTGTGATGTGGTATATACAACTTTTAATAATATTTTACTATTAATTTATCCATTTAATTTAAACTCTACATTTTTTTCTACTTAAAGTAACCCTATTCCTTCAACTTCAGCAACTTAAGCAACTTCAAGTTCAACTTAACCATCTTCTTAAGGTTCTCTTTATTTTTGTGATAATTCATTGTAATTGATATTGTGCTTAAGAATTTTCACATATATGAAACTGCTTTGTGCATTTAATATTTGTAGTATGAACCAGTCATGGAACATGAATTTGATAGTGTACAAGAATAAAGAAGAGACTTTTTTTTGGTGATATAGACCCAAGAATTAAAGCTGTAAGACATTATTCTTTTGTTTCAAGTTTTATTCTCTTGTTCTTTTCAACTTATTGTTTCTAATCATTATAGTTTTTATTTTCCCATAAACTGATTAGCAAAACCGATACGCTTTAGGACTTTGGAGTAAGAAAAATCATTCCATATTTATGTTGGGAGACGTTGTGGAGGGTCAGTTTTAGACAATTCATGTTTAGGTGGATGGGAAGTTTGACTATCTACTACTCATAAAGGGAAAATTAAAAATATAAGCTTGGATGGGAAGTCATTTTCCTCTAAACTTCTTTTGTTTGCAGACTTTGATTTTATGCCAACTGGAAGGCAGAATCCCAAAACATCTTCTGTTACAGAGAGGACTGAAGAAAAGCCAAGCAGCTCTGAAACAAGACCAAAAGAAGGTGCAACTTTGTTTCTTAGGATTCTTTGATTGCAATTTCACTTGTGTTCTGCTTCTTGTCTAATCTACAATTTTCTTTTCTTAGTGAAACTGGGGTGGCATGAGTTTGCACACATGGCATATGTTCTAGGAGAAAGATGAAAAGGGACGTTGAGCTGGGAAGGGTGGTGTTTTACAACTTGGATATTAATGTGGGAGGGTGGTAAATCAAATACCTGATAAGCATCTTAAAATCTTTATTAAACTTGGAATAAGAAAAGATTTTTTTTAGTGGATCTACCATGTTGAATGTCATACTAATCTAAATATTGGTGCAGTGGTGGAGTCTGTCCCTGTTCAAAATCAAGCTGCTGCACAGAAACTACTCCAAAAAATGAATCATCAAAGTTGGGATGCATAATCAGAAAATATTGAACAATGTTATTTATTTTGCATTGTTATGTATTAGTTTAATTAGTTGTGATGTATTATTATTTCTTTTGTTCTTTGTAAATTTATGTTTTGCATTGTGATGTAATAATAATATTATTTATTTTGTATTTTTATTTATTTTGTTATTTAATTTTTTTTTTATAAATTAACTTTAGAAAGTGCTTAAATTATTTTTTTGAAAAAAATATGTACAATTTAAGCATGGTATCAAAATTTAAAAGAAAAAAAAACCTGCCATAAATTTGTTTTAAAAGTTTGTCTTTAAAAAAAATAAAATAAAATAACACGGATTTAACCCGGTTATCCGCTCAGTTTTTAAAATCTAAATCCGGTTGTGGCCGGATATTCGGATCCGGATGCACACCCATACTCAATATTATATTTTTTTTTATTTCTCAAACATTATCTAAAGATAAAATATAAAATAATTTTTAATTTCAAATCTCTATATATGCTTCTATCTGTCGATTTCTTGACCATCAGTTTTTCAGAAGCTGCCATTATATTAATAGTTGCCACCAGCTTCTGATGTGATTGTGATTGAAGCTAATTAATTAATTGGTGGGTTGCATTACAGTACTGGAGTTACAAAAGGTTGAAAAATGAGGGGATTAGAGAATTTTATGAATAGTAATAAAATAATTTATAAATAGTAATAAAATAATTTGAATTAAATATTTTTTTAAATATTGAGAAAAGAAAGAGAAAACGTCAAATAAAAATATTATTAGAATATTATTTTTATTTTGTGAATTAAAAAAGTTGAATTGTTTTTTGTTTAAAAGTTTAGAAAAATTGTAATTATTTATTTAAAAAGTTGTAATGATTAGTTTGAAAGTGTTTGTGTTTAAGTTATGTTTAGGAATGAGCTGAGATGAGGATGAAAATAATTTCAAAACATCCACAGACTTTTGTTTTCAAAAATGAAAAATCTAATTAAAATAAATAAATAAATATCTGTGTTAAATGTCTAATTGTTGTTGTGAAAGGTCGGATATATATGCATTTTTGTTCTAGACAGTCTATTGTTTCCTCGGAAATTTCTCTGAATCGAGAAGTAGCCTTGTCTAAATGATGAATGAATCATTGGAAGCAAAAAGAAAGAAACTACACCATTTTCAAAAGCAAACGATCTCAAGCTTGGTTTTCTCTTCTCTTCCTTCATATCCATCGCAAACAAGCTGAAGATAAACTTTTGGTTTAACTTGACTTGGTTGATTTTTTGTAAATTCTTGGTATTATAGGTGAGAGAGGGAACTTACAGCAATGTGTATAAAGCTCGAGATAGAGACACCAAAAATATTCTTGCTCTAAAGAAAGTTCATTTTGACACGTCTGAACCTGAGTGTTAAATTCATAGCGCGAGAGATAATGATATTGTAGCAGCTCGATCATCCCAACATAATAAAGCTAGAAGGATTAGCTACTTCAAGACTACAATACAATATGTATTTGGTTTTTGATTTCATGCCAGACAGATTTGGCAACAATCATCTCTCGTCCTGAAGGAAGGAGAGAGAGAGAGAAAGAGAAGAGGGGGGTGGGGTCTCGATAGATGATCCCTGATAATTTGATTTTCCACTGCAGCGCACTCTACATGGTTGAACATGTATCCTCTACGTGGCCCACATCCATTGTTTGCCGTTTTTCTCCAAATAACGGATAAACCTGTTTGAATTTATTCTCAAATAAATAAAAGAATTGATATGACATATACAGGTTTAACCAAAAAAAAAAAAAAACTTCTTTCTTCAATCATTAATATTTAAGATAAACTCAAGAGAATTATCTTCTACAAATAATTGACTTTTTAAGTAATTATATACAAATATGTGTTGTAAGTAAAGTTTACAAGAAGTAATAAATACATGAGTATGGTCGAATGTGTAGAGAATTTGTTCCATCAAACCTTCGGTCTTCTACACTATAGAAAATCCTAATTTGTTTCCGATGAACCAGTGTGGAAATTGTGTGTGTTTCACCATATTCAAACTCCCTTGAGGTTCAAATCTCATCTTGAGTTGAATATGTGATATGTGTGCGTAGAAACAAAAGAAAATTGAGTTCTTATCGTGGTTTCTCTTTGTAAAAGCCGAAATCCCTTTCTTGAAACAAGCCTCCCTTGTTTGGTATGAAGGAAAGTGTGAGAAAGTGGAGGAAATCTCTAAGTGGTTCTGCAAGAGAGTGTGAAGAGAATGAGAGCATATAAAATCCGAGAATGACAAAAGAGAAAAGCCCCTTGGGCGTGTGACTCCTCTCCATTTATATAGAGTTCTCCAACAAAATCTCATTGGTTGCCAGTAACCCATTGCATAAAGGACAAATGGTGCCTTTTCTGATGCATGTAGGACAAGTGGTACCTTCTCTTATACATGTAGAACAACTGGCGTCTTTTGCTAGGCTCTAGGGAACACAAAAATATTTTTAAAAAGAATAATCTTGCCAAGTGGCGTGGCTCCTTAAAAATTTGAAATATCCATCATCCTTACTTTTCCTAAGAAATATAAGAATATCCTTGCATGGACGCCATGTGTCAAAGCCCCTCCTTTATCTCTCCTTGGGAAATCCAAAAGATCATCTGCATGAGTGACATGTAGCGTGGCATCTTGTCGAAATTCGAAATCCTAAGAGGCTCCTTGGGTATGCTCCCCCATAAGGTCCAGATTCAATGAATATCTAGAGAAAAATTGACATTTGATAAATCCTAACCCTAGGCTTGAACCCTGTAGTCTTGTGCATGCTTTCCAAGTGGCAAAAGGCATGTAGGATGTGGGTGCATGTTCCCCATGCGTCATTCCCTTTCCCCATGCGCCTCTTCCTTTTCCCATGTGTCGTTTCCTTTTTTCCATGCACCTCTTCCTTTTCCCATATATCTTTTCATTTTCCCATGTGTCTTTTTCTTTTTCCCATGCATGTCCCTCACTCTTCCCTAAGCAAGAAGCTTCTTCTTCCTATGCATGTTCCTTAGGTAGCTCTCCCACTTCCTTATACTTCTCAAGAACTCAAAACATGACATGTGGCAATGTGGTGGCCAAAACCCTAGGGGTACAAGTGTAATTTTTGTGCATAGTCTCTTCCACTCCCTTCTTGAACTTTTTCCTCTACTTATGCATGAATGACAAATGAGAAAATGTCAGAAAATAACTTGAGTGAGCGTGTGGCTTAAGGATCTGAAAGTCTCTTAGTGTTCCAATGTAAATCCTTTAGAAAATCTCACATTTGTATTTCCTATGCAAAATCTTCTTGGAACTCTTTAGTAAGAATAAGTGGCGTGAGGTGAAGGTGTTTGGGAGGTTGAGTGGCATGCACAACTCCTTGAAACTCACAAAAATCTTGTTGGTGCTTGTGTAGTCCATTGGGGTTCCCGAAACCATGTCCCCTCATTTTCCTCATCCACTTTTACATTCAAGTTCAGTGTATCCAGATGTGAGGTGTGCATGCAAGACATGTGGCATGTGGGTAGGTGCAATGGGCGTGTGCCCTAGGTGTGTGCCTAACCCTACATCCTCCTCCATCTCCTTAGCTTCTTCTAGAAACTTTCAAGCATGTTTGGCACCAATGTCCTAACCTAAGTGCTTCTTCCCTAGGTTCCACTTCCCTATGCAAGATTTTGCCCTTTTCCAAGACAAAACTCTTCACCTTTCATTTGCATGCATGATACTTGGCCAACTCTTCTAGAAAGCCAAATCCTCCCTTACTTCTTCCACTTTTTCTTCTAAAAATCTAATACATGCTTGATAAGTGTCATCCTTGTCTTTTTCCAAAGTTTTAAATGAGAAGTGATTTGTTAAAAATGACCAAAAACTCCTTCTTGAAGCCAAGTGGCACTATCTCCTTGCCTAGAGGGTATACTTGGGCTTTCCAAAGCCAACGTCCTTAATGGGCTGAATTCCTATGAGCCTTTGTCTTCTATTTTTCTCTTGTGGGCTTTTTAACTTAGAACTGCAAGATCCAATCCAACAAAAATAGAAAGTAGCCTAAAGAAATTTTCCAACACTTAGCTAATAACTCAAATAAATAAATAAATAAATAGATAAATAATATCCAAAAAAATTACGAATGGAATTTTAGCAAAAATCTAGGGCATCACATAGGGACAAATTAATGATCATTGCAAAATGATAAAATCATGAAGGAAGAAACTAATGGTAATCTATTGATTAGTATCATGCCAATGGCGGCATGGTTTGTATTACCGTTTTCACTGGCCTAGCTAGCTAATTATTACTACCCTACCAAGCTTCCTCCATGCTTTGGTCCACAACCCACCATTGTACATCCATTTTGCAAGCTTCCTTTGCCTTCATCTTCCTTTGCCTTCATCTGCTTCCATTCAAATTATCATTTTGAGATCTTACATGAATTCTAGGATTTAGAGTTTCTTTGAGGGAAATATACACATAAAGTGAGTTTGACAACAATTATATAACTGCATGAGTGAATTTTCCTAATTGTTATGAGCTTACTTTATATGTTTATCTTTTTTTCCATTCTAGACTCTAAAGTTCAAATAAGAACTTTAAGAGAGATAATTCTAGATGCAGACCCCAGACATGCAATGGCAAGCCATTTGAACCAGTGTTTCAAATATCATACTGTACTGCCGGTAATGCCGAAATATGCCGTACCGGCCACCGGTCCGGTACAGGTATTGCATATGTTTCGTACCGGCCTATATTTTGACCTGTACCGGCCTGTATTTCGGCCAGTACAGGCCGATATTTCGGCCTTTGATTTTTTTTTTCATTTTTTCAAACTATAAGCTCATTTTTTTACCCACAATTCAGGTTAGGCTATTTATAATTTATATATATATTTATATATAATTTATTCATATATAGACTAGTATTTTGGAATATAATTTATTCATATATCGACTATTCCGAAACGGTACACGAAACAGTATTGGTATCGAAATATTTCGTTCCAGTGCCTTAACCAGTACGGTGTCCGGTACGATATTCAAAATATTGATTTGAACAAAAGTATAACTCATAAAAAAAATTAAAGAAAAAAAAAAGTTTTCCTTGGTAGGCCGGTCTCAATTTTTTTCTAGCTTCAAAGAAAAATGATTTGCTAACTTTTAAGGGATTCAAATCTCAATCATGTACACTACATGCTAGTCCAGCTATGTGTTCTAAATTAATGATCCTAAGAGTATAGGAAGAAATGTCCAGGAGGGTCATTCAAGTTAATTTTCTTGGCTGATGCCCAAGATAACAGAATATGCACAACCCATATGATTGTTATTTTCCTTTTATTTACACGCCACCCTTATGTGGATTTTTTGCTATGTCGTTGTTGTCTTCTGGGATGTTTCTTCATTAAGCTATATATTATAATTGGTTTGGTAGAAGAAGCTTTGTGCCGCTTATAAAAAAATAAAAGAAAAAAATAGCTTTGTGCCAAACTAACAAAGTCATGTTTGGCAACTTAATTTAGGCCTCGTTTGTTTTAACATACCATCTTATAATCCCATTGCATCTCATATAATTATTATAACTTTCTCAAACTCACACATAAAATATAATAAATAACTTAATTTTTTAAAATTTTAAAATAAAAATAATATTAAAAAATAATATTCTAACAATATTTTATTCAACTTTCAACTTTTATCTCATCAGTAGAACCAAATCGATTTGGGTGTGTTGGTACCAAATGGGCTACAAATAGTGGATGAGCAAGAATCACACAATCATAACTAAAAAGAACCATAAAAGAAAGAAATATTTATGTCACCAAGAATTACATCCAACATAGGTTCGAAAGGGGGCAAATCCCACTATAGATTGAATAATAATAAGAACATGACCCACCTATCTTATGTTCATGCTCCTCAGTCTAAATAAAATAAAACTTAAAAAATTTTAAAAAAAATCTCTTTTATTTATGGTTGCGTATCCCTTTATCGATAGATAAATGTATTTGTCTTGTTCAACCTTCTTTGCGTAGGGTAAGACTCTGTTTGAATAGTGAAATAAAATGAGATAGTTTTATATAAAAGTTTAAAGTTAAAAGTTGAATAAAATATTATTTTTTTAATATTATTATTGTTTTAGAATTTAAAAATGTTAAATTTTTTATTATATTTTGTATGAAAATTTGAAAAAATTATAATAATAAGATGAGAGCATTGGCAATGGCCTAGCCATTAGCCAATGCAAGTTCAAATTAGAAGGAAATGTGAGAAAAAACTCCAACATTGGCCTAGTTAAACTTCATAAGTTTAACATTTCTGGTACAGTAAATATTAGCAGCTCTCCATACTTGGCGAGGGACTGTACACAGGCCAAAGTATTTTTTTATCATTTGTCTGCCTCCCGCTCTTTCTTTCCCTCGGTTTTATTCTTCTTCATCCCAAAACTCTCATTTCAGCTATCTTGATTTTCTTTCTCCCAAAACTTTGTCTTCGCCCTTTTTCTCCCAAAGCTCCCTTCTTTTCTTTGCCCTTTTCTTCTTCAACCCGCAAGCCATAATCTCCATTTTCTTCTTCAACCTACAAGCCATAATCTTATAGCCCCATTCTTGTTGAAAAATCGCTCTTCCCCAGCCCGCAAGCATCCCCTTCTTTCCAGCAGTCGCCGTCGTCTTTGTTCTCTCCAACGTAAGTCCCTCTTCCTCGCTCTTCTCTCCCTCTTCTCTCTGATTTCTTTTCTATATTTTTCCCTTCTCTATGTTCCTTCTTCTTGTTTTGTGCTTTTGATTTGTGGGTTTTGTTTTGATTGTATGTTTTTTGTTAGAAATACTACTCCTGCTTGGTTTGTCAAGAAAACACAAAAAAAAAAAAAAAGTGAAGTTTTGTGGTGCTTTCCAAATCCAAATTAGTAAAGGGATGGGCTAGATGGCCTTGCCTTATCTTTCTCGTAATAAAAATAAATAAATAAATAAATAAAATAAAATATTGGGCTGCAAAACTTTGATTACTCGTAGTCCATGGGTTCTTCTTTTCTTTATATATGCATTCTGGTTTGTTGGAGATGTGTCGATTTCTATGACTTTCTTGATTCTGGTTTTGATTTCATGTCGATTCTGGTTTTGATTTGTTGGGGAATGGTTTCCTTCCGATTCTCCAACAATCTAAGCAGATTTAATATATGGGTGAATGGCTGAGAGAACAAGGCTAAAGAGATGGCTGAAGTATATTTTCTTCGTTTACTTTTCCAACAGAACATTAGGTTCTTGATGATTCTCTTCACACTCTTACTGTCACAAGATTGATAGTTAATGTTTTGGAGGGATAATGATGAAGAAAGATGCTTGATTGCCAATTTTTTATTTTATTTTGTTAGGGTGGTTGAACAATTTCACTTTTTTAGGAAGTTTGTGCATGCCCTTCTTAATTCAATTCAATTCAGTTATTCAACGATAGTTTTCGGTGTTTGTGCATTTTTATGGAAGTCTAGTAGCATGTTTGTGCATTATTGGACATTAGTTCTTCCCTCAAGTGGTTGTGAAAATTATAGAAACAGAGCATTGCAACAGAGCATTCACATGTATAGGCCATCGTGAATTATGTCTATAGCTTTTCTTAAGCATCAATACTTCTTAAGCTTTTCTGTTTACACATGATTCTTACAAGAAGTACAAGGAGAATTTCATAGGAATTACCAAGAACTACCTCACCTATCTCGCATTATTTATGAGATCATTAAACTTATCTGGTTTGGATCTCAATTCATTTGAAAGGCAAAAGATGACCCATATATTTCATCACAAGACCAAGTACATGAGGGGCATGCTCACTGAAACATGATTCATTGTGCATAATCACAAAAAGGAGACAGCAATGGTGGAAACCCAACTCTCTGAGGCCTGCTGTATGGTTGCTTGGAAAACTGATAAATAGACATCTATTTTGGGTTTTGTTAGTTTCGGTTTCAAATGCATGAAGTTAGTTTGTAGTTGCAGAGTAAAAGTTGTTCTTTTTATTAGATTTATTTATGTTGGTGGTTCAACTGTACAATTATCTATTTGCCATAAACTGAATCTTAGTGTTGTTTAATTAAATTGCAGCTGATAATGAAACAAACGGTATTTGTACAACGTATGACAGTTCATGATTGCATTCATACCTACTCCTTCCTTCTGAGGCCTTGCAGTTCTTTTTTAATTTTGCAATTACTTCCTTTAGTTTTCTTTTGAATGAGGGTTGATTGATATGTTTCTTATATTTTATGGATAGCATATGGGTCGTGTGATGAACAGTAGCATAGTTCAAATGATATTCTGTGATTATCACTTTGCACATCTTTCGCTCCTATCTGATGACCCATTTCTCCTTTGCCATTTATGTCTTTTTGCCAATGGGAAAAGTCGTTTAACATTTCATTTTATTCTTGTCATAGATGGATTTGATGATGCATCATGCTCATATGAGGGATTCTTTACCTTTGTTTTGTTTGGTTGACGTCGGTCTTATTCTTTACAACTTATATAAAGCACTAACTAGGTATGGTTAATGTAGATGATTTCCTTCAACACGTTTTATAATGCTCTAATATTGCGTTATTCATAACAAAATGTTTGCTAATGCTCTTTTTCTTTTTATTGTATTAAATCTTATCATGTATTCCAACCACACATTGTGCTTAATACACAACATTACGCAAAACTACAAGGCTATGATGTAAAGATGATATCCAATGCTCTGCAACATGGTGCAAAACTAGTTTGCTGCTGAATTTGTCAACTCTGTGACTCTTGGTTCATAAAAACTGAGTGAAAAGGAAAATATTACATAATCGAGTGTCTCTTTGTTTTGACTGAGAAGGAAAATGGTTACAGAATTATATATGGCACTTTAATTAATCGTTTTTCCTTATATCATAGATATATTTTACATTTCCTTGGACTGTGTTGGACTGTGGATTGTGGAATGTGTTTGTATTCATTTGTGGACTGTCTTGCTCAATACTAATGCATTTGTATTTTTTATTCATTTTCATGAATGAGAATAGAGTTTTGTCTCAATTCCTTTTGACTTTTTATTTCCTTTTGATTACACTTACAATTTTACGCACATTGCATAAGAAATAGTCCGAGGAAACAATAATTTTCAGTAAAATATAAATTATTAATTAATATATGAAGTGTATTTGTAAAATATAAAATATATATATTTGTAAAATAATATTAAAATATATAATATTATATTATTATTTTCACTTTAAGATAGTTAGTTTAATGTGGACTCAACTAGTCAATAATTAATACTAAATAGTTAAAAGTTAAGATTCTAGTCAAATTTTAGACTTGATAATAGTTAGGCATTGTCAATGCTCTGAGGTAAGATAAAACTATTTTTATATCTTAATGGAGCCTAAAAGTAGAGTGCTCTATAACTTGGTTGGTGCACAAACTCCTACATTTAATATTACGTCTTTGTGTATTGTGGTCATACTTTTTTACTAGTCTTCGAATGAGTACGTAGCTATTTGAGTGGGGTCTCCATGCAATTTTTGTAATAAATAACGATCAACAAATAGTAAGTTTTTTTATAATAGTTGCTCGATTGTCTATCAAGACATACCCTCGAAGTATTACAGACCATAGATGCATTGTAGGATGTGTTCCTCGATCAATATGAGTCCTTTAATTTATGTCTCCCAAACCATAGGGATCCTGTAAGGTTCCTGCATAGACAAGGCATGCCCTTGCCGTATTAAAGGTATTACTCACATATCGAAGGAAGGCCAAAATTAAAGGAGTAACATTAGATTTCATTTGCATAGGAAAAAATCAGACATATTTGGAATAATCATCAACTAAAGAAAGATAATAGCGCATGCCATTCATGGAAAGCTCAGGGGCAGGACCCCAAACATCAAGAAATAACAATTCAAATGGGCGAGTGGAGCGAGACGAGGTGGGTGGGTGAGGCAGAACATGAGCCTTGGCGTTGCAACAAGCAGAGCAATTTTTTATTGATGTAGAACTTGTAAACGGAAGATTGAAACGACGAAGAATAAAAGCAGTAGTGCGTGGAGAAGGGTGACCCAATCGGGAATGCCAGAGTTGAGCTGAAGTTCTAACGCCAAGAAAAGCACGAGGAGGTGAGGAGGTCACTGCACTAGACTAGAACGCATAGAGGCCATCTTCAACGTGACCCTGAAGGAGCACTTCCCGGGAACGTGAATCCTTCACAAGAAACAAATCAGAGTGAAATTCAAAGAAAACTTTATTATCATTGCAAAACTGACGTATAGAAAGAAGATTTCTAGAAATTGAGGGAACATGAAGTAAATTATGTAACAGAAAATTGCCAGCTGTGGTCGGTATTTGAGCGGAACCGAGATGATGAATAGGAAGTGATGAGCCATCTCCGATGAAGACTTGGTCAGGTCCCTGATATGGCGTCGACTCCAGGTTGAGATTATTGAACTCTGAAGTGAAGTGGTGAGAGGCAGCAGTATCAGGATACCAAGTTGTGGTATTGGGTGATGGAGTAGACAGAGATGTGTTATTGGCTTGAAAAGGTGCGGGAGAAGATGATGGGTATGGAGTGGTAAGCCGATGGTAGCAGGTCAAGGCAGTGTGACCAAATTTCTGACACAATTGGCATTGTGGACGAGTATCAGGACGTGGAGAAGCAGGATAAGTCTGGGGTGAAGTGGGACGTGGAGTGAAAGGACCACGCCCACGACCTCGTCGACCTCCACGGGATGGAGCACGAGAGGATTGAGGAGAAGAAGGATATCGAACCGTATGATGGGCAGCAAGAGAAGTGTTAGCAAGTAAATTCTGGGTTTGATAAGAAATACGGGACTCATGATTTAGGAGGTAACTATAGAGCTGAGCGGAAGAAATAGTATCAGCACGAGTGGTTAGAGAAGTAACCAAAGATTCATACTCAGTGCCTAGACCTGCGAGCAAATAAATGGAAAATTCGGAGTCGCTGAGAACATGACCAGCAGCAGTTAAGCTAGCGGCAAGAGACTTGGCTCTGTTATAATAATCAGAGACTGATTCAGGACCCTTTCGGAGAGTGGCTAACTGAAATTTTGTGTGGCATACATGAGCGGAAGACCTCGCAGAAAAGAGATTCTGGAGAGTGGTCCATATGTCAGCAGAGGTATGACAATCCAAAACTTGTCCGAGAACTGAATCTGAAAGGGAGGAATTTAGAGTAGAAATAATGAGTTTATCTTGTAAAACCCATTTTTTGTGGTCTGGATTAGGAACATTGTCAATGGAGGAAGGAGGCATCGGTAGGGAACCATCAACATGCCCGTATAATTGATGACCCTGCAAGAAAGGAACAATTTGAGCTTTCCATAGAAGGTAGTTATCTATGGTAAGCTTGATTGTAATGAAGTGAGATGCAGTAGTGAGAATATTTGTGGTTTTATCGGATGGAGCCATTGTGGGAGAGAAAAAAAAAATGTAGAAAACGCAGAAAGGGGAAGGACGTGAGTCTTGGTCAGGCTCTTGATACCATATTGAATAATGCGCAACAAGAGTTTGACAGAATGCCAAGGAGAAATATTCTCTTAGTATTGAAGAGGAAAGTATTCTAACCACCACTGCACTGAGGCAGCGCATACAGAAAGGAATTTATAGAGAAAACAGAAAACAACAGAACCCTTATGATTGGGACACGTCACACAATTAGTTACAATGCAAATCTTCTTGAATCTTCTTCTTGCTTCTAGAAGCCTTTGGTAATTCCACTGCCTTAATACCCTCCAAACCATTGGGGTCGTACCATAGGTACACTGCTGCTTTGAAAATTAGGTATAGTACCCTTGACGTACTATTCAAGCCATAAGGGCGGCCTCGATCTTGAGGGTTCTAGTCCCAATCCATGACAAATCCTTGGCATAATACTTGAAGTTCTATTATACAAGAATATATATATATATATATATATATATATATATATATATGACTATGACGGTTTAGTAAAAACCCTACCGTAGAAAACAGGCTTTTAAAACAAGGGAATTCATTTGGAAAATAATATAAGGAGTTTTTTTTAAAAAAAATTAACAAGCTATCATGTGAAAGGCTGGAATTTTTTTTTTTTTTTTTTAATTTCAACACTTTGATAAAAACGAATTTGATTGACCTACATTAAAGGTGGATACTTGAGTTAGTTTTGATAATCGGACCAAGAGAAATTACATTTGGGTCCTAGGTAATGTTTGGGTTTTAAGCTTCAATGTAAATGGGCTATGATTCATAGACTTGGCCCATGTAGGTTGTAGGTTGGGCCGATCCATGGAGTACTTAAATTCTAGCATGAGCTCCAAGACAAAAAAGCACTATGGATAGAAGAGATAGATCTTGGAATAGAACCAAAATTTCATTAACGACAGCATATAATTTTGAGATTGCACGTCAAAGTAAGATTTACTCCATCTTTGAAGCAAGAGAATCTTTAGTTACGATGAGATGTTGGCAGCCATGCGACCATTGTCCAGGATACAATAACCTAATTAATTACCATAAAAAAAATGTTAGTTGTTAGTGCCATGGCCAATGATAATTGATAGATGGCTCGGAGACGATAGAGCAGTAATCACACCATCATATTGTTAAGATAAAAAATAAAGTCTTCGTCTTTTCATCAGCATAAGTTTTTTGAATAAATGGTAATTTAACATGATATCAGAACAGTGATTCTGATTTTTTCGAATCCTAACCTTACACTCTATTCTATTTAATTAAATATCTTACTTGTTAGGCTTACTCATTGAGGAAGAGTCTGGCTCACACATGAGGGAGAGTATTAAGATATAAAATAAAGTCTACCTCTTTCCATCAATTTAAAATTTTGGGACAAGTGATCATGATTTCACATATGATGAAATATAAAATAAGATATACGAAACAAAGATTTATGTTGTTTAGTACTGAATTCTACTAAAACACGACGTCTAAATGGGATAAATCCATTATAAATTGCAAGGTTACAATGTGGTACCCCGATCTCCCTATAATGTTGATACTCCTTTTTCTCTCAATATTACAATTCTCTCACCCATTTTCTTTGTTTTTCTTCTTTCTCTATCCTTCTCTCTCTTTTTACTAAAATGAAAGAAGGAGAATAAGCCATTTCCTATCTCACATCCATGCCCCTTTTATATATATATAAAAGTCATTTTCACCGATTTCCAGCAAATCCTCCAAGTCCAAGAAGAAAACAGATTCACTCTTCGACAGACTTAATAAAAAGGATTTAATCAACATTTTAAAAGAAGAATTATCAAAGTCTCAAAGCAAGTCTGAAAATGACTCAGACACAGCATCAGAGACTTCATACAGCAATTTCTTCGGTAATTCCGGATTTGTCGGGATAGACACAGATGAAGAATAAATGCTACCTACTTTCGGCAGAAGGTACCACTTCTGTCAACTACTACTTGAGTTCAAAGAGGACCGGACCCACCAGTCCCCTTTATGCTTTATCGTTTTGTGCCAAAAAGCAGCTTCAGCCGCCAGACACAATGATGACACCCGTGGATAAATAATAACACTGTTCACCCACGGATTTACTTTCTGCTTTTATTTTCCCGTGCTTCAACAGTAAAATGACAACTGTGAGTCACGGATCCCATGTAAATAGGAACTCCTTCATCTATAAAAGGAGAACCTTGTTTCATTTCTAGGCAGAGACAATTTAGCGAAAACCCATATTGTAAGCTATCTATCCATCTCTGCTTATTTTCACCGATTTCTCAAGAGAAAAGATCCTTTAAGGAAGAGATAAAAGGGATTCCCAAAATTACTTTGTCAGACATGTTTTTGACTAAAACAGAGGGAATCCGAAAACAAATGTTATCTTGGCAAACATGAGCATTATTGAGCTCATAATTAATGGTCATCTTTGAACCATTTGCCGAGAATAATCTTTCAGTAGATTTTTCAAAATACTTACTAGGAATGAGTCCTTCTTGAATGCAATTCAAGTCTGATCCGGAATCAATCATAGCAACAACAGAGAATTGAAAATCATGAGCAACAATAATATTAACTCGTGAAAACCATTTAGGAGGAATAGTATGACGAATTAAACAAATCTGGTTGTCAGTAGGGGAGCCCTGTTGACTAGAACCAGCCTCAGTTTGCTCATTATCAGAAGGGATATCATGATCAAGTTGTTTGTCAATCTTGATTAATAAAAATTCTTGTCTTAAAACTTCGTTCTCAGATTTGAGGTTGTTTACTTCAGACTTGAGATCTTGGATTTCTTTTTTGACAGAATTTATTTCAAATTGTAAATCAGAAATGGAAATACTCTTGGATTTTTTCTTTGAAAATCTTTCCAAGGTTTCTTGAAAATTAACCCTTTGAATAGAAGGTCTAGGATCCTTTCGGAGCATAGACTTCTTTAGCTTTAGAAGGTATTCTTCTTTAAGCTCAGGGTCAGTAATTTGGGAAATCAAGGTTAGCAAAAGGTTCTGTTCTTCTTCCTCCTTAGTTAAGACATTGATTGTCTTACTAGGGGGCTTACAACAAGCAGAATTACAATTGCAACCCAGCTTTAAGTCAGAGGGATCAGGAGTACTAGCTTCAGAGTGATATTCTGAATCACTAGAGCTGTACTCAAGAATCTCCGATGATGAAGACGAATCTGTTTCTAGGAGTCGAAACAGTTCTTCTCTATCATTGGGATTAATATCCATCTGGCTAAGCTTCTTTTTAAAAGCTTTGGCTTTCTTGGGACATTTGTTAGCAAAATGTCCAGTCTTGCCACATAAATAATATTTTCCAGAAGAATCATTTTTGGAATTTTTAAAATTTCTTTTCTTTGGAAAGGATTTGGAAAATGGTTTTTTATAAGATTTCTTATAAAATTCATCACGGGGTTTTCTCCTGAAACCATCATGAGGTTTAACAAGTTTGTGCTTTCTTTTAGATGGAGCAATACTAGGAAGACCGAATTGTTCACAGAAGGTGCCCATTTCGTATTTGGCCTTCTTACTATTTCTCATCTGTTCTCGAAGCATTCTTTGATCATGGCACATACTAATACCAAGTTTCTTAACAACACTGAAGATGTCACCATAGGTGTATTCTTCGTAGTTAAGTAATCCATCAGTACCAGTAAGTTCTTCTTTGACTTTGTAGGCAAACAAACGAGGTAATCCATCTATAAATTTCTCCTTCCAGTAAGGCTTTTGACTGTCGTCACGAAGCATTACTCGAGAAATAAAAACATCTTGATACCATCTATAATCTGACATCTGATGACATCTGAGATTATTTAACTGGTCGCTCACACGACTAGTTACGTTAGATGGTGTTCCAATAAAATGTTTTAAAATAGTAAAAATCAAAGTGGTACCTCTTTCTAGTTCGGCATTTTTCTGGACATAAAAAGCAGGACATGACCAAGGTGACTTGCTATTCCTGATAATGCCTTTATTACGAAGATCATTTATCTCCTTTTGGCAGTATTCCAGCGTTTTGCTATTCATCTGAATAGAATTGGCTTTTGTTGGAATATTGGCTTCATTAAACCCTTTAATGTATGGGAGAGAAACTATATGTTTCTTCCTATACCAGAAAGCATTGGGTAAATCAGAACAAACATCTGTAATTAAACGTTTGTTGAAAGCATCAATTTTTGAAATTAAAATAGAATTGGATAGCTGTTCAGAAATCTTTTTGTACCTAATTTCCTGCTGGAGGAAATTCAGATGTTTTTGTTTTGCTAAGAACAAAGATTTCTTACTTTTATCCGAATCAATTTCAAAACGGGAAGCAAAGTGAAACTTTACTTTCTGACCAAAAGGGTCGGTAGTGATACCATCTTTTTCAGTCATGAAAGGGTATAAGGAAGAGATAAAAGGGATTCCCAAAATTACTTTGTCAGACATGTTTTTGACTAAAACAGAGGGAATCCGAAAACAAATGTTATCTTGGCAAACATGAGCATTATTGAGCTCATAATTAATGGTCATCTTTGAACCATTTGCCGAGAATAATCTTTCATATATATATATATATATATATATATATATATATATAACCTCTTGCTTTTTATAATTGCTTCTGCCTTAATTGGTAGGTGTCCCCTTGGTCGTTATTATGTAGGGAGCAAGAGTGTTTTAGGGTGGCTGGTAGTTAAAATGCCCCCTTTTGCAAGTCCATGTTAGGTGGCCATGCTCTTTTAATGCACTAGAGCGAGTAGGTTTTTTAATAAGCCTTATATAGTTAATATCCTCTACAGACCACTTTGAAAAATCAAATGCATAGCACATCGCCTTTTTTCTTTACTCTTTATACGTTGAAGCCGATGAAATGATCTCTATATAACTGGAAACCAAGACAACAAGAATCCAGAGAGAGTGAGAGAGAGAGATGGAAGTGTATTGTGTAACGGGAGGAACAGGGTTGATGGCTGCATACCTAGTGAAGACCTTGCTAGAGAAGGGCCATACTGTGAGAACAACAGTGCGAGACCCAGGTTTATATAACTTGTTTCTGCAATTCTGCATGCAATGTGGAAAACTCAAGATGTTTGTTCTAATTAACGTAACGAAGGATTAACATATACATATTTGTGTGCGTCTGTGTGTGTGTCTGTGTGTGTGTGTGTGTTCCCAGGTTCTAAAATTTTCGTGTTTGGCAGAGGATGTGAGAAAGGTTGGTTATCTCTGGGAGTTCAATGGAGCCAAGGAGAGGCTTAAGATCATGAAAGCAGATTTAATGGTGGAAGGAAGCTTTGACGAGGCAGTACAAGGGGTTGACGGTGTCTTTCATACTGCATCCCCCGTTCTGGTTCCCTACGACAACAACATTCAGGCAAAGCTACTCTTTATACCTCCAAATTAGTTGTCATTTATACACTTGAAACTGATTACATTGGTGGTATGAGTTAGTACTGTGAAATTATCACTTAATTCAAAAAACTTAAACTAATAGGAATGGATAGTTTTAATTATTTTGTATTATACTCTTAATATTTTCCTCACATGTGGGTCAGATTTCCTCTCAATTAGTGAGCCAAACACATGAAATATTTAATTAAATAAGATAGAATGTAGAATTAGGGTTTGAAATCATGACTTTTGCTCTTATACCGTGGAAATTATCCCTTATCCCAAAAATTTAAACAGATAGAAATATGTAGATTTAGTTATGTGTATTATATTCTTAACAGTTATATACTTCTATTAAAATAACTTCAGTTGGCAGATTGCTAAATTCACCCCGGCCTAGGCGGTTTACCGCTAGCCCAAGCGGCAGGGTTGGCAAAGTCCACCTTGGCCATGGTGGTTAGCTGCCGTCCTTTGGGTGGTTCTAAATGGTAACTTATGACTGAAAGGTGTAAAATTTTAATTTTCTAGCACATCCTGGTTGTAGATCAGGCACTCTATTTACATTTGGTCTTGTATTTGTTTATATAAACATGGTTATTATGCACTCTAAGTTTTGTTATCCCAGTTACACTAGCTGATATATATGTCACATTAGAAGTACTGGTTTTTTTATTTTAATATATAGTTGACCTACGAAACTATATTTAAAAACATATCTTATCAATCGGTATAATTTAGACGATAAATTAATCAAGGATGAATTGCAAGATTACTCATTTTTTCTTCAAATAATTCTTGTAGGGTTAAAATTAATAAAAACGAGTACACGTTGCATGACCAAAACGACTCAAAAAGTATTAACTTCAACTTTTAAAATAAGTCATTGTACCGAATTAATCCCCATTTTTTTCGACTTCCAAGTCCATGATATGGTACGTATCAGAATTTTATATATACATGCATGATTCTTGTGGATCGATATATATTATTCGTGCAGGCAACTCTGATCGATCCATGCATAAAGGGCACCTTGAATGTGCTGAGCTCCTGCTCAAAAGCGAGCACAACTGTGAAAAGAGTTGTTCTCACATCTTCCTGTTCTTCAATAAGATACCGTGATGATGCCCAGCAGATTTCCCCTCTGAATGAAACACATTGGAGTGATCCCGATTACTGCAAACGCCACAACGTAATTACACTTCTGGCTCTATATATATATATATATGCATGATATCTCTTTCTGGAATCTGCATCATTTATATGTGAAATGTAAACTGCATTTTGTTTTAAAGGGTTTTTCTTGGATCATGCTTGCATGCAGCTTTGGTATGCATATGCAAAGACTTTAGCTGAGAAAGAAGCTTGGAGAATGGCTGCGGAAAGTGGGATGGATCTGGTGGTAGTGAATCCATCTTTCGTGGTTGGTCCCCTGCTTCAACCACAACCAACCAGCTCACTTCTCCTAATATTGGCCATAATTAAAGGTTAGGTTTCATTACCAACAATAAAGATTTTCTGCTAAATAATTCTATTTGAATATCTTTACACCACACACTATTCTCGTGGTATAATTTGATTTGAATGATAAATTTTAAAACATTGAATCTTACAAATCAAATCTTATAATTTAAGTGATGTAGATAATTTATTCTACATTCCTTTGTCAGGTGCCAGAGGTGAATATCCAAATACAACGGTTGGATTCGTTCACATAGACGATGCCATTGCCGCACACATCTTAGCTATGGAGGAAAAGAAAACATCTGGAAGGCTTATATGTTCAGGCTCGGTGGCTCATTGGTCCCAAATCATTGAGATGCTGAGGGCCAAGTATCATTCATACCCATTTGAAAACAAGTGAGTGAAAAAAATGCCCTAGAACTCTTTCAGTCTCAGCCCGTTTGAATTTAGAGTTGATCTCCACTCTTCTTATCTAATCATTACAATTTTTTCAAATTTTTACACAAAATATAATAAACAATTCAATTTTTTCAAATTTCAAAATAAAAATAATATTCTAATAATATTTTATTTAACTTTCAACTTTCATATCAACTCATCTCATCTCAACTCACTATTCAAACATAACCGCGCGCAAAAGCACATGCTCATGTTAAGATATAATTTAAATAAGTATATATTACCCCTTCTCAATAGTTTAAGTTTCCGGATAAATGATGATTGAATATATATGACATCAGAGGAAAAGTATTGAGTTTGAGCCATGGCCATCCCTCTTACTAATTCATCCCATTTGATTAAAATATTTATATGGAGTCTTCTGGTCTCTAAATAACTTCATAGCTTTCCTTAATTTGCCTAGAAGTCTCTGTGATTGTTATGGCAATGTTGTAGGTGTGGCAGCAACGAAGGAGACAGCAATCCACATAGCATGGACACCACTAAGATTACTCAATTAGGGTTTCCTCCATTCAAGACCCTTGATCAAATGTTTGATGACTGCATCAGAAGTTTCCAAGAGAAAGGATTTCTGTGAAGAACATGATAGTGTCTTCTGCAAGATTTTCTTAGCCTTCAATGATGCACACCATTGACCTGTTATGACATGGATTTTGTTTATGAAATTCCCAGTAATAAAAATAAAGATTTCAATAAAAGAGAAAATTAAAAGAAATTAGTTTGGATTGAGTCACAGAAATCTTACTCTCTTTAAATAAATTCAAGCCTTTTACAGTTGACAAAATCTAAAAACTGATGGAACAAACAATTGCTCTTGGCTTGTCTTGTTTATAATCCGACCTGGCTGAAACAAGGCTTATAGAATGTTTTTTTTCTTTCAAACTTACCTCATAAAAGACTCAATAAATAGAGATCGATCATAAGTCTAGCTAGACGTTTGTGGGCTATAAAAACTGCCATTTATTCAATCAATAAAAAAGTTAAAAACCGAAGGAATAGTTCGAGGGGACATTGAATGCAATTAATGAGGAACTCTCACCGAGCCCCTTAATCCCCATATTTCAGCCTTCTCGAGCGGGAACTCTCATGGCCCAAAATCGGATCAGACTTTTATGGGGATTCATGACTCCCAAGCCACACTAGAAAGCCCAATGCTCTCACCTAGGTTTAGCAACTATCGTAAGACCAAGTTTTCTGAAAAGCCTTCCATCCGTATTGAACAAGTCTCTGAACTGGTCCAACTTATCCCACTCAAAAAGTAAGATTCCGAAACTAATGAAAGACCATCTGTTTGAACATGCTACGGAGATCAATATTAGAAAGGAGGACAAAGACATGGCACACATGCTCCTATCAATGCAGTCAAAAACCATTGGGAAAATCTAAAAGAAAAAAAAAAACCATGCCAAAAGTAAGACATATACATGAACTATATCGAAATTGGTGCCATTAGAAAAGAAGAAAACAGAAGGCGAGGCAAGAGCTTCTAGGCCCTCGGAGACTCCATGAAGACACTCGTTTGGAATTGCTGGGGACTGGCTAGCCCCAACGCAATCAGAAGTTTTAGAACTAATATAAGAAAATATGATCCGAATATTATTTTTTTGTCGAAAACCATGGTGCCTAATGTACACACTCATAGTATAGCAAATAGCTTAGGTTTCCAGTTTTTTGTGAACTTCCCTACCTCGAAAAAAATGGAGGACTTTTGTTGCTATGGAGACCGGGTATATATATAGAACCGGTTCATGTAAATATTAACACAATTTCTATTTTGGCTTACTTTGACCCTTCTCATCATCCATGGTTAGCTACTTATGTTTATGCCCTTGCAAGATGGCAACAAAAAGCACATTTCTGGTCCACTTTGGACACCATCCACATCTTATCCCGAGCCATGGTTATGCATAGGGGATTTCAATGATCTAATGAACCAATCAGAAAAAATAGGGGGCGTCCAATAATTTATTCTTCTTCTATTGGTGGTTTAAAAAAATTAGATGACCACTAATGTACTAGTTGATATTGGTTTCTTAGGACCCACTTTCACTTGGACTAATAATCGACAAGGAAAAGCTCTTATCAGAGAACGACTTGATAGAGGAATAGCAAGTGCACAATGGAGACTGTTGTTTCTTATGCCACTATTCAACATTTTACGTCAAGAGCATCAGACCATCATCCCCTATTGTTAAACACTGTGAAAGTAAACAAGAGAGCACCCACCTTTAAATTTGAAGAATTTTGGACAAAAGAACCTCTTAGCAGAATAATCATTCCGGAAGTGTGGTGCAAGCAAGTAAGTGGTAATCTCTCTTTCATTCTCTGCAGCAAAATTAAAACTACAAAAGAAGCGCTCAAACGCTGGAACAAAGTGCATTTTGGCAGAATACAAGAAACTATTCAACAATTGGAATTAGAGATCAACCATCTTCAATGTGCTCAACCGAGTCTTAGCAATCTTCAGAAAGAATGCCAGTTGCAAATAAAACTTCAAGACCAACTGAAACATGAAGAAACACTATGGCGCCAAAAGTCCAGAATCAATTGGCTCACTACATCAGATCCAAATACAAAGTTTTATCATCTCTCAACAACAATCCGAAGCAGAACCAATGGAATTGACTCCATTAAGCTTAGCCCAGGTGACTGGACCATGGATCAAAATATTATTGAATTAGCTTTTATAGATCATTTCAAGGTCATCTACACCTCCACAAAGACAATCATCCCAACAGAGCTTGACGACTTATTTCAAAAGCAATTATCAGACCAAGAGAATATTTTCTTAACGGCAATACCAAAAGAAGAGGAAATTTATGGAGCATTAAAACAAATCTCAAATCACAAAGCTCCAGGTTCGGATGGTATGGTAGCTCTCTTCTACAAGCGTTACTAAAATATTATCAAAAAAGAAGTCATTGTTGCGGTCCAAAATTTCTTCATAAGTGGGAAGATATTGAAACAAATGAACCATACAAACATTGCTCTGATCCCAAAAGTGTCAAACCCGAGTTCACCAAATAATTACCAGTCAATCAGCTTGACCAATGTTATGTATAGAACCATTACAAAGATCCTGGAAAATCAGTTGAAAAAAACACTTCCAAGCATAATCTCCCCCTTTCAAACAGCTTTTGTTCTGGGTCGCAATATCAAGTAGAACTCTATTATTGCGCATGAGTTATTTCACCATCTAAAGAAATCAAAAGGTAAGAAGGATCAAACTAGATATGGAGAAAGCCTTTGATTTTATAGAATGTGATTTCGTGTTCACGGTAATGAAGGCTTTAGGCTATAACAGTCAGTGGATCAATCTTATCAGAGAATGTATAACGATGGCATCCTTTTCAGTTCTTATAAATGATTCTCCCAGAGGTTTATTCAAAGCAGAGAGAGGTCTCAAGCAGGATGATCCCATCTCACCTTTTCTATTTATATTATGCATGGAGGTTCTATCAAGATTAATCGCCAAATCGGAGGCCATCGGCAACATTGAAGGTATTAAACTAATCAGAAATTGCCCGCCAATCTCTCATCTATTTTTTGCAGATGATCTTATCATATTTGGGAAAGCAAAAGAAAGGGTAGCAAGGTCCATAATGGTGAATCTGGAAAAATATCAGGCATGGTCAGGCCAAAGAGTTCATAATGCAAAATCATCAATCTTCATCACGGGCAATACAAACCAAGCAACAAAGAGAGCCATCCTTGGAAAGTTGGAGTACAAAGAAACTACATCTAGAATGAAATATCTGGGAATTCAAACCTCTTAGAATATCCGAGAAGGAAAGCTATAGTGAGCTGCTGGAAAAGATTAATCATAAGCTAGAAGGATGGAAATCAAAACTCTTATCACAGGCAGGTAAAACGATGCTAATTCGCACAGTGGCATGCACAATCCCCACATACCAAATGTCCACACATCTTTTACCAAAATCTGTGTGTAAGTCGATGAACACTAGCTTTAAAAACTTTTGGTGGGGAACAAAAAAAAGACCAAAAGCACAAGCTCTATCTGAAATCCTGGAAGTCGATCTATCAACCAAAAAATGAAGGAGGCTTGGGATTGAGGTTGATGGAAAACATGAATGCTACTTTACCAGCCAAGACGGGATGGGAGATGAGTTAGCCAAGTACAAACATGTGGCACAAGCTTCTATCAGAAAAATATTTGGTAACAAACACTTTCTGGCAGGTGACTTCAAAAGCCACGGATTCTTTTTTCTGGAAAAATATACTGAAAACACGAAAAGTGTCATAACAAGGTATGTGTTATCAAATTTTTAATGGAACATCAGTGAAAGCTTGATTTGATCCATGGATACCTTCGCTGGAAAACTTCAAACCAAAACCACTTAGCCATATCACGGATTTATCCTCGTTCCTTAAAGTTTCAAACTTCATCAACCAAACTACCCACTCTTGGAATCTGCAGAAAATGCTCACTCTATTCCAACATGAAAGCATTCAAGAGATTCTAAAAATACCATTGCCTCGTTCAAGCTCCAGAGAAGATTGCAGTATATGGATCAGAGATCAAAGTGAAAAATTCACTGTTAAAACAGCCTACCATTTGGTAGCAAAAATTGGCTTTGCTCTCCAAGTAAGTTTCCCTAACATTGCAATAGAGAAGATTTGGAAACTTAAAATTCATGATCGCCATAAGCTCCTCTTATGGAAAATTCTCGGGGATATAATTCCCACTAAAGGAAGACTAAAGAATTTCATACCATCTATGCTTTCCTTTAGTTGTCCTTTGTGTAATGAGCAAGAGGAAACACTTTTTCATCTCTTTCTTGAATGCCCTGTTTCAAGAATCTTGTGGAGCCAATGTAAGTGGCCATTAAATCTCTCTTCCTTGGAAATTGTGACAATTGTGACAATACAAGATTGGATATCTATCATTCCTAACCCAAAGATGAAATTGGGATTAAGCCCTCAGGAAGTGCATCCTTTCCAACTAATTGCAGTTTTGATCTTGGACTTCACCTGGAGACTGAGAAATTATATAGTCCAAAATCAAATAGTTTTATCCCTAAGGCAAGCAACAAAACAACTGGGTTTCTCTTATCAAGAATATCTAAAGGCTTGGGAAATGAAGCAGATATAAAAGCAAGCACTACAATAGCAAAATCCTCATCCCAACAATGTAAGTATTTCTTTTGATGTAGCAGTCAGGACATCATCCTCTTTCGCCTCTGCAGTAAGTCGTGATTCAGAAGGGAATGATACAGAAATATGGATAGAGGAAATTGGTACAACAATCCCAGTAGTAGCAGAAGCGCTTGTGGCTAGACTTGCAATCAATATGGCAAAACACTTACAATTTTCGGATGTCACAATTGAGGGAGACTCTCTTCTTGTAATCTAAGCTATTCAAGGATCATCTCCAGTCTGGCAAATTCCTCTCATATCTAAAGACATAGCTCTTATCATGGCTTCTCATAAAGGATGGTGTTTTAAAAAAATAGATCAATCTTAAAATTGATTTGCGCATTCTGTGGCGCAGTGGGCCGCAACTAATGTAGTGAATGGTCGCATACCCATAGCTATATTACCTTCAAGTATTGTCTTTATTGATAGTGGAAATGACCCTCCTGATAATAGTATTGTAATTTAACTTTTATTTTTATATAAATATCCAAGCTTGATTAGAAAAAAAAAATAGCCCAATTTTGTAAAAACAATAAACAAGCTAATTAATGAAATTAATGAGAAATAAAGGACATTTGTTGGCAAAAATGATCAGATTCCTCAACACAAAGAAGAAAATTATATACATGAGATTATCATATCACTTTCATCCTATTATGTAAGATGTAGCACATTTATTATCATTAGATAATCCTTTATTAAATGATTTTTTATCATCCAATAGTGATAAATATGTCATATCTTATATAGTGGAATAAAAGAGGGATGAGAGTATGGTGTATAACATTACTCTAGAATGAATCAGGCTCCGTTTGGATACAGAAACGATTTCATCTCATCTCATCATTACAAATTTTTTTATTTTCCGAACAAAATATAATAAATAATTCAAATTTTTCAAATTCAAAATAATAAAAATAATAATATTATTAAAAAATAATATTCTAATAATATCTTATTCAAATTTCAATCAATTAATTTGTAACCATAACTGCAAGAATGTGAAGCCTCGTTAGTTTTAATTCGTCAAACTCTGAATTTTTCTCTAAACAAAACTCTATGAGTTTTAAATTAAAGGGAACCTTTGTGGAGAACAAACTAGGATGAAATTGGAACACGACCAAACTTTGGCAAATCATATTTACAAAAAAGTAAATTATTTAAAGCCTCTTGATTGAAATTATACTAAACACGCTATTGGTATTTAAAAAAAACAAAAGAAACATTTAATCATTCATAAAATCAATCATTACAAAACTTATCATTCAATACAAAATTAAGAATTATGACTGTCCCCTCTTCCATCCATATATGTTTTATATCATAAAAAAAAAACTAGTTTGGCTAGCTGATGAGCTACCTCATTTGCTTTTCTATATGTAAACTGGAGTCTCCAATACAGTTTGATATTAGTAGTCTTCTGGTATCATCAATTAATTATTCATATCATGTCCAACTCTCTTCTTCACTAATGGTTGCTTTGATAATAGCTTGAGTATCTCCTTGAAATACCACCTTTGTAAAACCTAAGGTCCCATTTGGTTTCATAGATCATCTCATCTTATTTCATCTCATTGTTTCTCGACCATTTGTGTACAAAACTGCTTAATCTAGCCACACATCACTAGTTGGTGGACAACTCCATAGAGAATGGTCAATTGATTCCTCATCTATTTCACATATTAGACAAATGAGAGTATCTATTATCTGCCACTTGAAAAGGTTTTGTCTGGTTGGCAGTATATCATGACTTGCTTTCCAACAAAGTGTTTGACATAACCCGAGACTTTTAAACCCCTTATTTGTTGCCACCCTATTTCTATTGCAGACTACTTTGAAATTTCTCCTCTCATAACTCTCTTTTTAGTATGTTCCAAATGGTATGCACTTTTGATAGAATAAGTCCAATTTTTGGTATACTGCAAATCACCTCAGCTTCTTCTGTATTAAAATCTCTTTCATAACAATTTCATTTCATCTTCCTATTTCTTCATAAATAAGATATTGAACTCTGGAATCTCAGTCCAGGATCTTAACAGGAGACTGCGCTCTATATGAAGTTGGAATTGGTATCCAATACTTATCCCTCCATAGCTTGATCTTTTGAACATTCCCCACCCACCATATTAGTCCTTTAAGCAAATCTTTTTTTCCCCCCTTCAATTCCCCTAACAGGATTCCTTTCTATTAAAAAAAACCTCACTTATATGTGGGGGAAACAGAGAGTACATCAATCAAAAGAGCCAAGATACACATAGGACATGAACCAACATCAGCCTAACCAGAAATCCTAAGATATGGGAAGCCTAACTTATCCATGCGAAGCAACCCCTTCAAAGAATGCAGAAGCTCAGTATAGGAGAGTACCAGCTAGTCGAGCAGCCACTAGAGCCCATCTGAGCCAGAAAATCGGCAGGTGCATTTCCTGGTCTGAATGTATGGCGAATAATAAATTGTCTATGCTTTAGTAATTCCAGAATCTCATCCCAATACTCTTCAAGGTACTAGACTCCACAACTTGAGGACTTTATCCAATTTACCACAACCAACGAATCCATTTCAATTTCAGCCCTTGTGATGCCCAGACTCATGAGTATATGAACCCCATGAAGGAGAGCCACACATTCTGCAAAATTACTTATGCCTTAGCTAAGAAACACCAAAAACGCCATCACCAAGGAACCTTGGTCAGATCGAATCACGTCACCAGCCACTGTTTGTCCCAGGTTGCCTCAGGAACTCCCATCGACATTTAGCTTAAATCAACCAAGCATCGGTCTTAACCACTTCACAATCTGGATAGTTTTAGTTCTTGGAAATTTGTAGGGAATATTCATATCCTCAAGCACCTGTTTATCACGTCTAGAAAGAGTTTTTGTGCTCTTTAACTTGCCTGCAATTCTGGCAATCCAAAACTTCACATTACGCTAGACATCCTCTGCCGACACTGTCGTATTCTCCATTCGAACTTTACATCTCCTTGTCCAAAGCTGTCATGTGATGATGGAAGGAATAATACCAAAAAGTTGGCCCATGGTTGATGACTTTGCTGCCTTCCTGAACCAAGCTTCCACCGTATCCCTTTATTTGCTACTTGTTACATGTTGCATACCGACAAAAGTCACACATCTAGACCAAATAACCTACGCTGCTTCCCCCAACCCAAGAACATGGCTTTGGTCCTCATAAGCTCCTTGCACCCAACAATTGCACCTTGATACCATCGGAATTCCAACTTTACGAACTCTGTCATCAACACTCAGAGCATTATTCATAGCCTTCCACATAATTGTCACAATATTCTTTGGCAAGCTTGAATGCCAAACCTAGCTTGCCCATTTATTTTTTGGGGCTTTAACCCGTACTGCACTTCTCATGGAGAATTTCCCATCATTCTTTGCAATCCATACCAAAATATCCTCACCTTCCTTTCTTCTGCTAACAAGGTGGCTATTTCCTCAACTTTAAATGTCCCCACGAGGCCAAAAAGTAGTTGTAAATCAAATCCCACCTCCAAGATGCATTCCTTTACTTGTAGCTTCGAGGAAGCAACAATTAGAAGGTTCTCTCCAAGCACGGTATTCCCTAGCCACTTGTCGTGCCAAAAGGACAGATCCCCATTCTTTATCTTCCTTTTAGAGTGTTCAATAAGACCCGGAATACACTTAATGATCATTTTCCAGAATCTAGTGCCTTTGGCTGGATTCACCAAGGAGATATGGTTTGATTTCTCGTATTTGGCTTTGAAAAGGTTAGACCAAAGAGTTTTCTCCGTTAAGATGTTCCACACAAATTTCATGTGTAGAGCATTCTGTATATCACGCAGACTACAGACTCCAATACCACCTTCTTGCACAGCTTTAGACATCATCTCCCAACCTCTCTAGTGCCTTCTTAATTTTCCTTCTTAAATACCCAAAAGAAATTGCTAAAGGATCTATTTAGGGATGCTAAGACTGATTGTGGTACCTGCAAAATGGAAAGCATGTAAATAGAAATGCTGCTAAGAACGTGCCTAAGAAGGAGTAATCTCGCCCCATTAGATAAAAGTCATGCTTTCCATCCATCAATCCTCTCTCGAACCTTCCCAATCACTTTATCCAAATGTATCTTTTAGTCTTCCACAAATAATAGGGGCACCCAAATATGTAAACGGGAGGGAGCCTTCCTGAAAAACTGTAACACAAAGCAAAGACCTTCTCTTGGCCAATGTGATATGCTTGGAAAAAATAATAGAAGACTTTTCCTTGTTCACCTTCTGACCCAATCATCTTTCATAGTGCTCCAAAGTTTTAGAGATGGTCCTCAATGATGCTTTATTGTCATTTGCAAAATGCACAATATCATCCACATACAAAAGATGTGATATAATCGGTGTATCTCGCAGTTGAAAGAAAGGCCTTATTTCCCCATCTCAAAATTTTTCTTTGAGCAGCCTGGACAAGCCTTCTTCCATTACAATGAATAAGTAAAGGGATATAGGATCCCCTTGGCGTAGACCCCGACCACCTTGGAAAAATCCTTTTGGAGATCCATTCATCATCACTGAGAACCACGGTGAAGAAATACAATTTTTAAGGATGAAACACACCTGCACAGAAAAACCAAAACCAGCTAACACATGAAGCAGGAAGCTCTAATCGACACTATCGTATTTTTTAGCCATGTCAATTTTCAAAACCACATTACCACCCCGGAGTGGTTTGTTGATACTGTGGATCATCTCTTGCGTAAGGCTTATATTCTCAAGAATGCTTCTTCCTGGGATAAAAGCTCCCTATTCAACAGATATCAGTCTAGCAAGCATAGGATATAGGCGTCCCACAAGAATCTTAGTGCACAGCTTATAGAATACAGAACAAAGACTAATAGGATGAAACTGGTCAAACCCATTTGGGTTATCTACCTTCGGAATTAGAGTAAAAAAGGAATGGCAAAAAAATTTCAGGATGGAGGACCCTTTAAGAATTCCTACACTACCTCAACTACATCCTTGCTCACAATATCCCAACAAGCTTTATAAAACCCGAGCCATAGCCATCTAAGCCAGGCCTACTATCTGTAGGAATAGAAAACACTGCAGCTTTGATCTCATGGATTGATGGAGGCTCAAGTAAACAAGCATTATCAACATCGAAAATAACCTTATCCACAAGAGAATCCAGCTTAGGAAGAGCTCCAGTATGAATCACAGCCAGGAAAGTTTGGAAATAGTCTACTGCTCCCTGATGTACTTCTTCCGGTGTTTTAAGCCACGCCCCATCAACTGTCTTCATTTCATGAACCACCTTATAAGATTTAGACAATAAAGCCTTAAAGAAAGCAGAGCTCGCTTCCCCTTGCTCTAGCCATGACTTTTTTGCTTGTTGAGCTAATATAGTTTCTTCCTGATTCAACCAAGTATTAAGTTCCATTTTTGTAACCAAAAGCTCAAGATCTGTGTCTTCAGAAAAGCCATCTTGTAAATTCTCCTCCAGCAGAGTAACCCGTTCTTCTAACTGCTGAATATGCTCCATAGTCCACCAAAAACTTCTCTATTCCACCCACGAAGGATACCTTTAAGGGCCTTGAGTTTAAAGGCCAAATGGGACATACCATGCCCATAAGCTTCCTTATCCCAAGCTGTGCGCACACAACCCTGGAAAGAATCATGGCTCGTTCACATCTGCCTCAGCAACGACAACCATTCCATACATTTCTAGCATAAACTGTGTATCAACCTCCTCAAAGTGCCGAGGAGGGACATTATTTTCTACAGCTTCCATTATTTTCTACAGCTTCCATTATTTTCTACAGCTTCCATTATTTTCTACAGCTTCCATGTTACCCATTCCTCGTACCTCCAGAATCTCCCATTCCTCCATTTCTTCCACGATGACAACATTAGCATTACTTACTAGGCTCCACTCCATTTTGCTCTAGCAACATGCTAGTGCCCACTTCCCTCTCTATTGGTAAAGGCTGATCCTGCTTGCTACTCCCAATCCATTCCTGCAGGGGTTTAGGAAACCACCTCTGTTTCGGTTTTCCCCATTCCATATTCCTCAAAACACTACCAAATGGCTTATCATCATTCTCTCTTACACGTAGAACCATTATGTCCTTGCATTTGACAACCTCAACAGTAAGCAGGCAAGGTTTCATAAACAACTTCTTGGAAGTGGCTACCTGTAGATCTAGGTAGCCCAATCCAGAAACCTTCAATGGGATCAGAAGTTGCGTCCATCTCGAAACACACCCGTGGACCATTCGTTCTTGTAGCACAATGAGTACTGTTGTCCCACCTGATGAACTGACCCAGCGGCTAAGAAAGATTACAACGCAACAATTCATGGTAGTAGTTTGGAGGCAAACTAGGGAAAACAACCCAGATCAAAACTCTAGAAGGTTCATTCTCCTCATTAAACTCAGTTGTCCACTAAAAAACATGGAAAGGAACACCCTCCATTTCACAAGTCTCATGGTAGAAGGCCTTCAAAAAATCCTCCTCATACGGGAATCGAAGAAACACATTACGTGGCTTTTGCAAGCTAGAGACCACTGGTTGAGCCTAAAGACCCCATCGGTTTCGAATGAAAGACCAAATCACGTCCAACAAGGGCCTTTGACGAAGGAACTTTAGCACTAGAGAGAACCTAAATGGCGCATCAGATTTTTGAATTTCTTCCTTACAAGGTTTCTCCCTCAAGAACCTTAGGAGGCCTTAAAGGAACATCAACCTCTGGGAGAGGCGACAAAGTCTGGCATACTGTATCAACAAAGAATTTTGGCCTACCAAACAGTATTGGGCAACCCGGGGGGGTGGGGGTTGGGGGCGGAGGGATGGGGGGACCAGCTACAGCCAGCATAACCTAATAGAGCCAAAGGGGAAGATGACAAAAATCGCCGCTGAAAAAAGTTGAATTGGAGAGATTCTATCGAGGAAGCTAACTGGTATTTGAAACATTTGTCCTAGTTTTTTATCTCTCTAATTCGACCTGGCTGAAAGAAGGCTTATAGAATGTTTCTTTTTCAAACTTTCCTCATAAAATAATAAATAGAGATTGATCGTAAATCTAGCTAGACGTTTGTGGGCTATAAAAACTGCCATATGTTCAATCAGTAAAAAGTTAAAAACCGATGGAAGACAAAGAGTTGGGCAAAAATAGTTCGAGGGGACTTTGAATGCAATTAATGAGGATTGTAAATGTGCCAGGCAACCAATTAGTCCAATTTTTTAAAAACATTAAACAAGCTAATTAATGCAATTAATGAGAAATAAATGTGATTTGTAGGCAAAAATGATCAGATTCCTCCACAAAATAAAGAAAATTCTATACATCAGATTATCATATCACTTTCAACCTATTATATAAGATGTTGCACATTTATTATCATTAGATAATCCTTTATTAAATAATTCTTTATATCCAATAGTGATAAATATGCTATATCTTATATAGTGAGATGAAAGAGGGATGAAAGTATGGTGTATAACATTACTCTAGAATGAATCAGGCTCCGTTTGGATACAGAAACGGTTTCATCTCATTTCATCTCATCATTACAAATTTTCTAAATTTTCAAACAAAATATAATAAACAATTTAACTTTTTCAAATTCAAAAATAATAATAACATTAAAAAATAATATTCTAATAATATTTTATTCAAATTTCAATCAATTAATTTGTAACCATAACTGCAAGAATGTGAAGCCCCTTTAGTTTTAATTTGCCAAACTCTAAGTTTTTCTCTAAACAAAACTCTATAAGGTTTAAATTAAAGGGAACCGTTGTGGAGAACAAGCTAGGATGAAATTGAAACACGACCAAACTTTGGCAAGTCATATTTAAAGTAAAATTATTTAAAGCCTCTTGATTGAAATTATACTAAACACGCTATTGGTATTTAAAAAAAACAAAAGAAACATTTAATCATTCATAAAATCAGTCATTACAAAACTTATCATTCAATACAAAATTAAGAATTATGACTAGCCCCTCTTCCATACATATATGTTCAGTGTCATAAAAGAAAACTAGTTTGGCTAGCTGATGAGCTACCTCATTTGCTTTTCTATATGTAAACTGGAGTCTCCAATATGGTTTCATATTAGTAGTCTTCGGGTATCATCAATTAATTATTCATACCATGTCCAACTCTCTTCTTCACTATTGGTTGCTTTGATAGCAGCTTGAGTATCTCCTTCAAATACCACCTTTGTAAAACCTAAGGCCCCGTTTGGTTTCACAGGCCATCTCTTCACAGCTCATCTTATTATATCTCATCTCAACACGGAACACCATTCAAATACAAACATTTTTCAATTTCAAATTTTCAAGTTTTCAAGTTTTTCATCTAATCATTATTTAATTATTACAACTTTTCTTAACTTTCAAATAAAACACAAAAAATAATTCAAGTTTTTCAAGTTTCAAAATAAAAATAATATTAAAAAACTATATTCTGACAATATTTTAATTTTATAATATTTTTATTCAATTTTTTCTCTCTCATTTCTCAAAACTCCATAAAACATCTTAAGTCAAACCATTTCACTACTATTCACAAATTATCTCACTACTATTCACAGATTTCTCATCCCATCTTATTTCATCTTCATAATCAAATGAAGCCTAACTCTGAATAAAATATCATTGTCCTTCTCAGTGTAAGAGCTTCTGCCATAATGGGTTGCAGGATATACTTGATATTTGCGCATAAAGATGTCAATATCTCTCCCTCTGAATCTCTCAGAATAATTACAAGCCCAACTCTCCTTGAATGAGCATCATTAGTTGCATCTCAATTTACTTTCAATTCATTTTCATCTAGTTTGTTCCATATAATCAGTCCCCTTGCATTCCCAGATGAGTTTTATTGTTCCTTATGGTTAATCTGAGATTGGTGGAACTCCTCTAACCCTTTAGTAGTTGCTTGAATTAACTGTATTGGACATTCAAACTAATTTTAAAAAATGAAAGCATTTCTTCTTATCCAAATCCTTCTCATTATTGCCACCACTAACTCTAATTCCTTAGATTGTAGCTTCACTCTCAATTTCTCCCACAACTATAAAAGTCTTCCTCTGATCTCATCCATTTGTGTACAAGACTGCTTAATCTGCCCACATATCACTAGCTATTGGACAACTCCATAGAGAATGGTCAATTGATTCCTCATCTATTTCACATATCAGACAAAGGGGAGTATCTATTATCTGCCACTTGAAAATGTTTTATCAGTATATCATGACTTGCTTTCCAAACAAATTGTTTGACACAACCTGAGACTTTTAAACCCCTTATTTGTTGCCACCCTATTCCTATTGCAGACTGCTTTGAAGTTTCTCCTCTCATAACTCTATTTTTAGTATGTTCCAAATGGTATGCACTTTTGACAGAATAAGTCTCATTTTTGGTATACTGCAAATCACCTCAGCTTCTTTTGTACTAAAAATCTCTTTAAAATTTCATTTCATCTTCCTATTTTTTCATAAATAAGATATTTAACTCTGGAATCTTGGTCTAGCATCTTAATCTTTTGACTAACTTCATATAGAGCTTAATCTTTTAACAGGAGACTAAGCTCTATATGAAGTTGGAATTGGTATCCATTTATCCCTCCATATCTTGATCTTTTGACCATTCTCAACCCTCCATATTAGTCCTTCAAGCAAATCTTTCAAGGAAGATTGGTATTTGAAACATTTCTCCTAGTTTTTCTTCTGGAAAATGATCGTATTTGAAATATTTGTTCTTCATAATCTACATAGCCATAGAAGATTGGTTATTCAACATCCTTCAACACTATTTTGCGAAGCTTATCGAAACATTCTATATCTCAGAAGCCCAACCCCCTCTCTTCTTTTGTTCCCATCTTTGGCCAACTTTTCCACTGAACTCGTTTATCATTTTTCTTGTGGCCCCACCAGAATCTATACATCATCGAGAATATCTCTTTACACAGCTTCCTTGATAGTTTGAAGACACTAATAGAGAAAGTTGAAATTTCTTGGATGACTACCTTGAGAAGTATCTCTTTACCCGCTTGGAACAGAAAATTATTTTTTAGTTATTGATCTATTGTCACACTCTCTCTTTTATACTTCTAAAGGTGTTGTACTCTGATCTACCCACCATGTTGGAAATACTAAATACGTTTCATAACTACTACTAGGTGAGACACTAGCAGCTTTAATAATCTGGTTCTTCATTGTTGAACCAATATTGGAGCTAAAATAGATGGACGTTTTCTATTTGTTTAAACATTGACCAAAAGCTTTATCATACTTGTCTAATAGTTGTTGGATTTTTTTCCATTCAGTCAAGTTAGCTCTGCAAAATATTACACAATCATCTGTAAAAAGTATATGATTTATCCTTGTGCCTCCCCTTGCGACTGCCACCTCCTTTGTGTCACCTCTTCTTTCAGATAGATCTATCAGAGAATTCAAACTTTCAACACAACGTATGAATAGATATAGAGATAGAGGATCTCCTTGTCTAATGCCTCTTGATGGTTGTATTTTTTTTCCCCTAGTTGTCCATTAACAAGAACAAAATATGAGAATGTGGTAACAGTCCATTATCAAGCTACCCACTTGTCCAAAACCTAGTGTTTTCATAACAGCTTTTTGAAAAAAAACCATTATATTCTATTATAGGCTTTAGAAATATCTAACTTGAGAACGATGCTTCCTATTTTTCCCTTCTATCTAGTTTTCATAGTATAGAGCTTCATAGGGCACCATAACATTTTCAATGATAAGTCTGCCAGGAATAAAAGCATCTTCGGTGCTAGAGATGATGGTTGTGAGCATTTTCTTTAACTTGTTAGCTAATACTTTTAAAATGATTTTATACAATACATTACACAAGCTGATGGGTCTAAATTCACTTACAAGATTGGGGTTTTTTTTTTTTTTCTTTTTGGAATTAAGGAAATGTAAGTAAATTTTATGGAATGATTCATACCCTCACCTCTTAAGAAAGTTAAGGTCACATTACATACCTCATTTTCTACTATATTCCAATAGGATTGGAAGAAATATGCTCCATATTCATCTGGGCTTGGGGACTTTAATGGTATCATCTAATGAGGTGTCTCCTCTACTTCAGCTCTTGTGAATTCCTTTCGGAGTTTTGCATTCATTTCCTTTGTCACTCAAGGTTCAACTGGTATCAAACATTCTTCTATCACCTCATTTGATGGATTTGAGGATATGAAATTGTCTTTATAATGCTACATGAAAGCCCCTTCAGCCTCGGTTTGCTCCTTCAACAACCTACATTGGAAGTCAATGATTTGCTTTATCCAGTTCTTTCTTCTTCTTTGGTTTGCACATGCATAGAAGTATTTTGTATTCTTGTCACCAAACTGATACAAGTTTCTTTTAGTTCTCTGTCCGCATTTGATGTCTTTCTATTCCAGTAAAATCCCCAACTCTTCTTACAGACTTTTGATTGCTACAATATTGTGGTTTCCTTCTTCCTCTTGCATCTTTTTTAGCCTTTCTGTTTTGATCACTATATTCTTTTCACATTCTCGAAACTTTTAGGAACTCCATCTACCCAAAGCCCCAATACAGGACTTTAAATTCTCTTGACTCTCCTTAAAGGTATTGGGTTAATTGTAGCCTTCAACCATTTTGCTATTATGATCAGCTAACATTCTTCATCTTTTTCCCAACTAGCTTTATATCCGAACACTTTTTTCCTATGTCTTTGACTTTGTTTGTCTTCATTAATAAACAACAGTATAGGCTTGTGATCTGAACTTCTTGTGACCAATACTCCAACACTAACTTCTTTATTAAGATCTCACCACCAAGGGTTTGCAACTGCCTTATCTAGTCTTTGTTTTGTGAATGAATCCTCTTCATGCTTATTGCTCTACGTGTATTTGGCAGCCCTTCACCCCAAGTCATATAGATTTTAACTTCCAAAACCTCCCTAAGATCTTCCATTTGGCTTTCAGCCCTTTGTCTGCCCCCTCTCTTCTCAACTTGTGAAAGAATCTCATTGAAATCCCCTATTACACACTAAGGTTGATTATCAAAAGGTTTCGAAATGACATCAATGCCCATGTCTCTTTTCTCTTGTTGGTTTTAGGGTGTCCATAAATACCTATGAGAGTTCACTTAGTATTATTCTCATCATCATTTATCCAAGCATTGATGTGTCTCTGAGAGAAGTTCATTATTTCAACTTCAACTTTCACTCTCTATTACATTGCCAATCCCCACCCCCACTCTTCTACCCACCGATTCTACCACAAAACAACCTGGAAAACCCAATCTGTTTTCTTTTAACTTTCAAACTAATTTGACATTAGGTTCTTCACAATGAGAAAAACTAATTTGGGCTGCTTATCCCTCACAGAAGGCAAAGGTCTTGAATTGTCCAGGAATTTCCAAGCCTCCGGCAGTTCTAGTCTAAGATAATCATGGTGATTGGCAGGAGCCACTGCCATTGACTTTTTGAAAGTATCAATTATCTTCATATCATCCTTTTTTCAAGAGCCCCTCCAGAGAACACTCATATTCACTATCAATCAAATTACTTTTTTTTTAATCAAGACTAAGAATTTGAACAGCATTATTACCTTGTTCTCTAGCTCTCCTTTTCCAGCTTCCATTTGTCGATGTCTTTCTACCTTTGTTGTTACCAGCTTTCCCACGGTTGCAATGCACTAAAACTTCTGCATTACTACGTTTACGTAAAGAATGGGGCATTTCAGTAGTTGGGTCAATGGGCCCAAGTCCATCTTTATCACACCAACTGTCTTGGCCCATCACCTTACTGCTAAATTTTGTTTGTTGCCCCTCGCCACTCAGTAATCTTATATTTTCTCTTTCATTTAATTGAGATTCTACCCTCGGCTCAATTGCCATCATCTTCTTCGTGATTTCAGTGGGAGTAACTTCTACAATTTCTATTGCACATGTTACCACAATTTGCGCCTCTACGTGCATTTCTTCCATCTCAGCCTTCGAATCACCATGATTCTCATCCCTCTTATGCTCCTTCCTAATTTCATTTTGTTCATCGCCTCACTAGCTCCAGGCAAAACAAATATGTTTTCTGAAGAATTACCCCTGGCATACCTCTCCTTTTGGGAGTTATGCTCATTTCCCCCTAAAGATTCTTGCTCAACTTCCCTATGTCGTTCTAAGTTCCTTCTTTGTGAACTAAGGTATGCTCAAGCCATGAACCCAGTTGGCTTTCATTCATACTATTCTACTTCCTTTGATTCCTGATACTACTGCAGCCCTACCTCCCATGGACTATCCGGCCACACTTGAAGCACATCCTTGGTAGTTTTTCATATTTCAAAGGCACTCAAATCCTTTGTCCATGCACATTAATAGTTCTACCTCGAGTTATAGTTTTCCTCAAATCAATCTCGATCTTAACTCGTAAATAACTCCCACGTCTAACCCCAACCTCCTGGACATCCACTTCCTTTACTAGTCCAATTGCCTCCCCAATTTGTTTTCCGATTTCTAGATTCATGCAAGCCAAAAGAAGATTATGCAATTGAATCCAAAAAGTCTCAAAATCGAAGCTTATTAGGTATAGTTGAGTAAAACTATCAAATGGTTATAGGATGAGAAAAGTGTCATCGAACAACCACTACTTCCCTTCCAAAGCTCTTTGTTTATCTGCTTGGCTTGCAAAAGTTATAACAAATAGTTTTAGGCATATTTCCTAGAATGAGAATATTTTCTCCACTTTCCAAAATTTTGCCATTGTTGAACGAACTATCTCCTTTCTAATGGGACGTTCTAAGCAAAGTTCACCCACCAGACAACAATATCCTTTTCTAGTCGCCTCCTCCAACTTCCTCGGATCAAGTCCAATCAATGAAGTCTCTTCATCTATTAGTCGTAGTTGATCCCATATATATGCTAAATCCTCCATCAGTCTCCTCAAATCCAAAGGATTGACCAGGCGATTCTTCCACCTCTATTGCAGCAATAAGACGTGACTAAAGGCTCCACCTCCTCCTTCTTTAAGCAAGACTGTAGAGAGGATAATAGAAAGAAAGAAGTCCTACTGGTATTTGCCACATCATTAACCAACATAAAATAGTAATAGCGTTTTTTCTTTTTTGTTAATATATGAGAAATGTTTTAGCCACAAATAGATACTACAAAAGTGCATATACAAATTGACATGACTTTATATAATACGTTAGATTAGGGGTGAAAATCGACCCTATTGGCGCGGTTTTTAACCAAAGCCGAAACCAACCGATGGAGGGGATTTGCATAGAACAACCGATCGTACCGACCGATGGGGATAAGAAATACCGACCGTATCGACTCCGGCAATTATCGGTTGGTTCTCGATCCCCCTAGCGATGAGGTTTGTCTGAGAGAGAGAGAGAGAGAGAGACTGAGAAATCAGAAAAGAAGATGGGAAGGGAAGAAGACGAGCTCAAATCGAAACAACGTCGTTTGGTTTAAAATCAAATGGCGTGGTTTCACTCATATTTTTTTTAATATGTTATGTATAAAATGACATCATTTGGTTTAAGACCAAACAACATTGTTTTACTTGTATTTTTTGTTTTGTATACTTAGGCATAAAACAACGCCGTTTCTCATAAACTATGATATATATATATAATATATTTATTTAATCGGCTAGTTTGGCATTTTGAACCGGAACTGAACCTACTGATGTTGATTTTAAGGGATTTTTACCGCCGGCCGATCGGTTCTTTTTCGGTTTTTGCCGGTTCCGTGCCGGTCAGTTTTGTCGTTTGTTCTTCAGCCCTACATTAGATTGTAAAATTACTTTTGTTGTAAAGTAAATCTAACGTATCATATGAATTCATGTCACTTTGTGAATTTATTTTTGTGGAATCCATTTGTGTGTGTGTGTGTGTGTGTGGTAGGTCCATAATTATTGCCTATGTGGTATGTTTACATATCGATTTGTAAGTGACAAAGCTCTTAATGATATAATATGTAATAACAAGGTTTTTGACTTATTTGATGGGATTAGAGCCATAGACCCGCACTCAAAAGATAAAAGGACAACTACTTATTCTTTCGCTAACTCGTCCTTGTTTCCTCTATTTTTGTTTCTTAACCTAACTCAGCCTTGTCTCCTCTGTTAAATGATCAAGTAGAATGGGGATGTTGAAGACAAGTCAAAGGCTTGGTAACAATGAACAATTAAGTTGTGTTAGTGTAAAAATAATGGTTGATACATTATGATAGCAGAACTTAGTCTAGTTTAGTAATAGCTGGTTTGGTTCAAAATTGGATTAAAAAAAATTTGAAGAACTACAAAGTTCGTTGGACTTCCGTGTGACACGTGATCAACATGCAAAACTTGCGCAAAGATCTCCCTAGATGTCTCATGAGACATTAATACTAGGTTTGGATATAAAAAGCATCTCATCTCATCTCATCTCATCTCATCTCATCTTATTTAATTATTAATGACAATCTTTTCAAATTCTCAAATAAAATATAATAAACAATTCAATTTTTTTAAATCTCAAAAAAAAATATTATTAAAAAATAATATTTTATTCAACTTCCAATTTTAATCTCAACGATCATCTCATCTCATCTTTAATCTCAACTCATTTCATCTCTAGTCAAGCAAAAGCTAAGTGCATTTTGCTTGTTGCTAGACAAGGGAGTGATCAACAAAATTTATCCACTAACCACTCGTGAAATGTCCATATTGAGCGAATATGTCCATGTTTTTACTTAAATAAGATTTTTGAATCATGTTTTAACTTTAATTTGAGCCCTAACTTTATAAGGTTAATGACTCAATATTATTTTCATATTGGTTTTTTATGACAGAAACTGTAAGTGAGATTGTGAGCTTTCAAGCCAAAACAGTTTTCTCTGCTATTCACATATAATCACCGGCCCGATTAGTCTTTTAGTCATCTTTGTTCTTGGAGAGCCAAGGAATTCATCAATCATCATGTGCTAGTGAGTTACGCACCGGTAGTTCTGTTGGGATTCCAACATATCAAACGAGTTTCATGATTCATGCGAGAAAGTAGTATAGAAGAGGTTGGACGTTTGGAGTTGTGTGGTCATGCTGAGATCGAGTGAATCGCTTGTGAAGATTATATGTTAGCTTTAGAATAATGGACAAATGTTTTATAATTTTCTAAAAATCTCATTTTAATCATTATTTCCAAAGTAGATTTATAAGCGTGCTACAAGAAAAATAAGCATTCGTGATGAATTATTTACAACGATAACGATTATTTACGATAAAAATAAACTCATTTTACCAAGAAATAACTGATCACAAATAAGCAGTTTTCTTATAGTGTCCGGTGGCTAGGCACCTACAATATTTGACTAGCCTTTAAGATTTTGTGTTCATTGTCTTTACTTTTTTTTTTTTTTTTTATATATATATATCTATGGTTACTAGAATACTTTGATTTGTCAGATTTTTTAAATTTCATATAATTAAGTTAAAACACCAATTCTCCCCCAACTAGGTGTGGGCAGTACATATAGAGTACTCTAAACATGCATAAATTTTCAGTTGGTATCAAAGCAGGTCTAGAAGTTAAGATTAATTTATATACTTTTTAAAAGATGTTAATTAAAGCATGACTTGGTTATCAATGGGACTATCACGTGTTTTCAATTACCATTAATAGAGGAAAAAAATAACAAAAATTAAGAATAAAAACAAATTAGGAATCATATCAAGCGCCCAGTGCCCCCATAGCATTAGGTTATTTTTAAAAGAAAATTAGGAATCTTTTAAGTGTCCCAGTACCCCCATCGCATAAGGGATGTTTGACCCAAATTTCTAGGAAGTATTTGTTTGGTCTTCCACAAACTTCTAGGCAATGGGTTCTCCAAAATGTCAAAAGATTTAGCCCCTACTTGGATTGAAAACTCATCTCAAGTTATCTCATATTATCATTATAATTTTTTTAAATTTTTATAAAATATAATAAACAATTCAATTTTTTCAAATTCTAAAATAATAATAATATTAAAAAAAATATTCTAATAATATTTTAGTCAATTCATTTAAAATCATCTCAACTCATATCTGAATCCAAACGAGACCTTAAAGGTACTTAAGTGTGCAGCTATTACTCACAGTTTACTCACGTGTCAAAAGCCTTCTTCACAACTCTCCTAATTCATATGCATGAGTGGCTAGCAATGTTTTATCACTAATCCTTGAAGATTAGCTAGATAGGGTGTTTCTTGGTGAAAAGTTCAGAATTGAAGACATGGTTTTTTTGTATCAAGTACTTAATTTCTTGGATTGGAGGTGGCACAGTGTACTTGAAGAAAAAAGTCATTGTCTTTCAAATCTTTTTCAGTTTAGTTTCTCGCATAATTTATGGATTCAATACCATGCAATGGCCACAATTACATGAGTGTGAAGTTACAATGGTTGCAGTCTACCTTGGAAACCTATCATGTTTCACATCCAAATCCTACGTACCCTTCTATTCTATGATAATTACGTGGCATCACCGTAATAAATTAATAATGGTGTTATATGAAAAAACAAAACATATTGAAATTGATTCCCACGGATTTGTATGTTTCAACATAAAACAAATGTACTTTGATGGAAAACTTTTTCAAAAATTAATTCACAAAAAAATAAGTTTTTCTTTTATGTGTTTGGCAGTCAATTGAGTATATTTGTTTGAAAATACTAATTGTTGTTACTAGGAGAGAAAAAAGATCGTGAAGAGGAAGGGAAATTAGGAATGCAAGAGATAGGAAGTCGGAGATAGGACTGTTCATCTGGATTCCAGCCCAGGAACCCGGATGAATCCTACATTGTTCAAATCTATACTTTGCACCAACAAAAGCAACCTGCCTATTCAAATCCTCACTTAATTTCTTCCTGTTTCTTGGAGACTTCAATTGCTTAGAGAAAACTACATTGTTATCCTTTATAAGCTTTGCTTGATGTGACTTGATAGCTTTAGAAGCTATAACAGTTATCAGGAAGGCATTGGTTATATGTGCTTCCTTTGTGTTGTAAGGAGCTTCTGTCATGTTATCTAGACGGTTTGAGAGGTGGTGCATGCGATTAGTACCACACTAAATTCTTCCACCCAATGGGAAGTTCATGGTATTATCCTAGACTTGAAGTGCTACAAAGGCATTGTCTTGTTCCATTATGGCACTATCCCGCTGAGCAAGCGCCTCGTCTCATAGATGAAGTGCCTCATCTCGGGCAGCCAAGGCTTCATTCTTTTCTGATATTGCTGCATTCCTTTAATGAATGGCAGCATCTCTCTCAGAAATAATAGACATGATCTTATTCATGACTAAGGCACTTGGTTCCTTCAGTTGATGTTGGGGCACCATATTCCACTGCAAGTTTCATTTCTATCTCATTCAAATTATAGAGAATTGTTGTATGCTAAAAAAAAGAAAAAAAAAAGATATCAACAAAAAATGGTGATTTGTGTTGCTTTCATAGTACTAGAGAATGTGATTCTCTGTAATAATCCAGTTTATGTCTCCCCATTTTCATGTTTCCGACCATCATTCATCTTAGGTTCATATTACTAGCAATGAAGGAAGAAATCATATTCAAGCGACTTCTCAAACTCCCAATTGAAAAGAAATTGGCTTCAACTTCTTTCTCATCTCATAGACACGGTCTGCTATCAAAGAAACCAAAAGCTGAATTCTAAGTCAAAAAGACCCGGGTAACCGGGTTTCAAACTCGTATCCGGACTGGGTAGGTCCGGGTTTTGGCAACCCGGGCCGGAATCCAGAACCGAAATCCAATTTCCCAGATTCCAGATCGAGCCAGGAAAAAATCCAATCCGGATGAACAGTCTTACTCGGAGAGAGAAAGATAGAGCAGTATTATTTGAGACTAAGAGTTATAAAGCAAGAATCTTGAGTTGAAACCACTTTCTTGAGAAGAATACTTGAATTCTTTTATTAACCCACCATTAGAGCCAAAACCCTTTTTGTTTAATCAACCAGATCCATCACAATGCATGCTGCATATAGTTATCAAGTTTATAATTATGACTAAAAAAATAGTAATGTTTGATGCAGTTGTAGAGTGCGTAAATGTCACACAATTCTTTTGAAAAAAAGTGAGGTTTATTATTGAAAACTTTATTTTTTTTTTCATGTAGAGTATTTACTTACTTTTTTCAAAGGGATTGCGCAGCGCTTGCGCACTCTACTACTGCAAATTTCATTTCTAAAAAAAAAAAAATTAAGGGTAACATTTTTTATTCTGACAAATAATATATAGGAGAATAAACAGCAATCAATAGATGCATACTCTATTTAAAACTGCATGCCTTTATCAATACGGTTATAATCTACCAATGAATTTCTTTTAAATGAAATAAATTATATAAATGAGACTTTGTTTTTTAAGGGTATATAAATGAGACTTTGAAGTATATTAAAAGGTATGAGTAATTTCTCAATATAAACAAGTTATATATGAATTACACACAAACTGTTGCCCTCTAATCCTTGTCTTATAAATTTGTTTAGTATTTACTTAGAGCTGCAAATAAACCAAATATCTCGACAAGCTGCTCGAGAACCATATCAGTAAGACTTGAGTTCAGCTCGATTCTCGAACATAAGATTATGATCAATTATACAATGATACAATTTATATAAAACTCGAATTGATTTGTTTCTGTTAGTATAAACTGTAATAACTTTGTATTTATTATTTTTATAATATTAAATTTATATTTATAATGAGAATATCTAAATATTTACATTTATAATGAAAATCATATCACTACAAAAAAATTACTTATTTGTGGCCAGTTATTTCCTGCGAAAATGACTATTTCCTGATAAGATGAGTAGTGGTGATATTCGGTCGGTCCAGACCGGAAAAACCGACCGGACCAACCAATTCGGTCCGGTCCGGACCGGACCGAGAATGGTACCGGTCGGTCTCGGTCCGAATTTTATAGGACCGACTTAATTCGGTCTGGTCCACGGTCTATGGGTTTTTCGGACCAGACCGGACCGAATTAAAATTGAAAAATATATATATATATTAATTATATAATTCTCATTTAACCTATCACTAACTCACCATTAAATAATTATTAACTAATAGTCTAATACTAATATTCATAATTTTATACTAATACTAATATTTATAATTTTATACTAATATTAATATTTATACTAATAGTCTAGACTTTACTTCTAGTCTTCTATACTCTAATATGGTATATAAAAAAAAATACTAATAGTCTAATATAGAGTAAGAGTCTAAGACTATAGTTATAGTTATACTAATATTATAATATAGTTATAACTTATACTAATCATAGATTCATGATTCATAATAACTAATCACTATAAGCCTATAGTATTAATGTATTATTATATAATATCTAGTATTAGTATCACTGATTCACTATATCATTATAATATAAATATTATAATATAGTTATTCAAAAAGCAGTGGTTCTACCAATCACTATACCTAGAGGGGGGTGAATAGGTATATTCCAATTTTTAGAGTCTTTTCAATAATAGAAACAAATAAACAGTTAATCAATGAACAAGAACAATTAACACAATGATTTTGGTCACGAAGTGGAAACTCATTTGAAGAACTTCTTCAAATTCTAAAACCACTCCGGGTGTAAGGCACCACCTAAAATCCACTATAGAAAAAGTTCATTACAACCAATATAGAAACACTCACAAAACCTTTGTAGTTTCTAAACTTGGCTTGCAACATCACGAGTGACCCACTCGATCTCTACACGCATGTAGTGTCGGAACTCCGACCTTCTATAGCCTTCCACGAGAACCTCTCGATCTCTGCATCAACAACAGCTCAGGAAACCTTCCGGCCAACAAAACGTCCACTTCAATGGACTTTGAATGAGATTTGATCTTGAGTGTGGTGTGGTGGATTTGTGTTTGTCCGAGAGAGATTCACAAGGTGAAGAATAGGTTTCTCTCTTTGGCTCTTGAAACACTTAGGGTTTTTGCTCTCTTTTTCCACACCACAGAATAGAAATGATCTGTTATATTTATAGTCTCAGCAAGTCACGGCGCTCAAAACATGAATTTTAGGTTGTTTTTGAACATTGGCTCAAGCGAAGGTGTCGAGCGAAGGTCGAGCGCACGTTATCATCTGAAACCGCTCGAGCGAGGTGTCGAGCGAAGGTCGAGCGAATGTCTCTGGATGAGTTCTGCTCGCACGCAACGTCGAGCGCACATCGAGCGAACCACTCTGGATGGGTTCTGTTCGAGCGTCACGTCAAGCTCACCTCAAGCGAACCACTATGTTTGGGTTCCGCTCGAGCGCTGCATCGAGCGCACATCGAGCGAACCACTCTGGATGGGTTCTGCTCGAGCGCCACGTCAAGCTCACCTCGAGCGAGCCACTCTGCTTGGGTTCCGCTCGAGCGCTAAGTCGAGTGCACATCAAGCGAACCACTCTGGATGGGTTTTGCTCGAGCGCCACGTCAAGCTCACCTCGAGCGAACCACTCTGTTTGGGTTCCGCTCGAGCGCTGTGTCGAGCGCACATCGAGCGAACCACTCTGGATGGTTCCGCTCGAGCGCTACGTAGAGCGCCCATCGAGCGAACCTCTCTGGAAGGTTCCGCTCGAGCGCCAATCGAGCCATGTTGAGCACACTTCAATCTTTTTTATGTAACACTGCATCAACACTTGTTACAACTCAACTTTACATAGGTTTTCACAAGAATATGCCAGTTAACTAATTTTTCCCTCAACAGTTATAACTTGTACTAATTACTAAATCACTATAACTATTATTAGTATATTACTATTTACTAATAGTCTAATACTAATAATATTATATAGTTATAACTAACACTAATCAAGTAATCATGGATTCATGATTCATAATAACTAATTACTATAAGTCTATAGTATTAATGTATTATTATATAATATATAGTATTAGTATCACTATATCATTATAATATATATTACTATTACTATTAGTAATTTAGTATTGTCAATAGTTATTTAGTATAATATAAGTATTATATAATATATTATACTAAGTAGTAAGTACAAAGTTACCAACTATATAACTATTATAAGTTATAATAACTTTACTAATATAAGAGTTATAGTATAATAGTATTAATAATTTAATAGCATATTATAAAAGTTATAGTATCATAGCATAATATTTCTATAATAGTATATTATTAATATCACTATAAGTTATAAGTTATAACTATATATACCTAATAGGCTAATAGCCTAATACAATGATTTATTCATCATATAATGATATACAAAATACAATGATTAGTTAATCACATTACAAATTTATATATACAAAATGTAAAAACTCAAAAGTTTAATAGATGAAAGAATTTATTATTATTATTATTAGAATAATATAGCAATTAACATTTAACATCATAAATATAATTATTATTAATTATTTTTTAAAGAGTTAATTAAATAATCCACATTAAGTAGTTTATTTAATTTTAATTTTACTAATTTAAATAATTTTTTTAATTAATTTATGTACTAAAAAGATAAAAGAATCACAAATTTATCAAAATGGCACCCAAGCGGTGTCGTTTTAGTCACTGTAGGCGAAAACAATAACTGAGTTGCGCGAAACGGCATCGTTTCGCGCAACCCAGTTATTTTTTTTCAACTTAACTTCCCTAAAACGATGTCGTTTTGGGTCCAAATTGGACCCAAACGACACCGTTTCAGGGAATATAACTCCAGCTGCTTGCATATTGCATTCGTCTCCCCCAGAAACCCCGTCCACTTTCTTTTTCCCCAATTCCCATCCCGCAGCCCAGCTCCCGCAAACCCTAAGCGCCCTCCCGCAGCCCCGCTGTCCCGCCAACCGTAAGCGCCGCGAATCGCGATCCACCCTCCGTCTCAGCACTGCAGCAAGCCCCGATTGCCTAGTTGCTACTCTCTCTCTCTCTCTCTATCTCTCCCAGAACTTAAATTCATTTCATTGTGAAATTTGTGATAAAAATAGTTTTGTTTTGCTCTAGCCTCTAGGGAACATCTGCTTGGTTACTTGGTAGAAACTAGAAATAGAATGGTAGTTGATGCTCTACACAGTACATTCGTTACATATTGTCTACGTTTTCAGGACTTCCCATCTATTTAAAACTGTTTTTGCTGTAGAAAAAATGCTAATATTTCATACAAGAGTTATCAATTCTCTCACATTGTTTAAAGATTAACTATAACACAAACTCTTACATTGTTAATCTGTTAATCTGTTAGCCTGCCACTCTATGTCATACAAGAGTTATCCTATACTTTATAATATTACTTCATTTACAATTTAAATATTAATGGGATTTAGTCTATCAATTCTCAAATAATTCATTTCTTCTAAAAAAAAAACATTACTCGTTAGGCTATCCATGCATTGCAATTTCATCATGTTCTCATCTTATATACCGAGGTGATAAAATAAATTATTGATGGATAATGTTAAATCATAAAAATAAGTTGAAAGTAAAATACAATAAAATATTGGGTTTAAGTTTTATATTGGATGTTATAACTCAATTGAATATATGTTTAAGTTTATTTTATTTTATTGGTTGAAACTTGAAACTGTCCATTGTTTATTGAACCTCCTTAACTATTAATATTTGTTTTTTAATTATTTTGTCATTTTGTCCTTTTTATAGATGGAGTCTTCTACAAATGATGTACAAGAGTCAACACCAAACATGCATCCAACCCCATGCCCACCCCCATGCCCACGCCCACCCCCATCTAATGTAAGTGATCAATCAGTTGGTGGGTCACAAAGAGGTAGAGTTAGGTCTTTTGTTTGGGATTACTTTACAAAAATACCAAAAGGTGATCCAAGTAAACCTAGGGCTGCATGTAATTATTGTGGTGCTTCGTATGCATGTGATACGAAGACCAATGGTACGAAAAACATGAAGTATCACATTGAGCATCAATATAAGAAATGTCCGTTTAAGAAGACGGATAAATCCCAGACCACTCTAGGTTGGAAGGTGGAGGGAGGAAGTGGAAGTGGTAGTGGAAGTGGGGGACTTGTGTCTATTGCATTTAGTGTTGAGGTTTGCCGACAAGCCTTAGCAGAAATGATTATTCTTGATGAGTTGCCTTTTAGGCATGCTGAAGGGGAGGGTTTTAGGAAGTTTATGCTTGTGGTTTGCCTTAAGTGGGTAGGGATTCCATCTCGTATGACGGTTGCCAAGGATTGTTTTAATTTGTTTTTGAAGGAAAAACAAAAGTTGAGAAATGCTCTTCGAGAGCAGCGAGTTTCCCTCACTACGGATACATGGACATCCGTGCAAAACCTAAACTACATGTGTCTCACAGCACATTTTATTGATGATGACTGGAAGTTACACAAGAGGATTCTTTCCTTTTATTTGGTTGAAAATCACAAGGGTGATACCCTTGGTAAGGGCATAGAGATGTGCTTGCATGATTGGGGGTGACCAAAAATACTTGCACTCACACTTGATAATGTAAGTTCTAATAATGGGGTTGTTTCTTATTTGAAAAAAAAAACAAAGTATAGGAGAGAGACGATCTTGGAACATGAATTCTTGCATGTTCCATGTTGTGCCCACATTTTGAACTTAATTGTTCGTGAGGGGTTAAAAGAGTATGATGAGTCTATTGCGAAGGTGAGAGGTGTTGTGAAGTATGTTAAATCCTCCCCTCAAAGGTGGAGTACATTTAAGAAATGTGTGGAGTTGGAAGATATTCAATCTAAGGGCCTAGTTTGCCTAGATGTACCGACTAGGTGGAATTCCACCTATCTTATGTTGGAGAGGGCTTCAAAATTTAAAAGGGCTTTTGATCGGTTGGAGGAGAAAGATCCGTGCTTCCTTAGTAGTATTGGAGATGACGATGATGAAAATGTGGACCATGTGGTGAATACGAGAAAGTCAAAGAAGTTAGGGCCTCCCAATGCATCCGATTGGGCGAAGGTTCAGTTGTTTGTGAAGTTTCTTCAATTATTCCATGATGCAACTTTAAAATTCTCTAGGGGTGAATATGTAACTTGTAATATTTTCTTTCCCGAAGTTGGTTATTATTAAAGATGCCATTAACATGGAGTGTGAAGAACGAAACCCCGTGGTGGGATTAATGGCCACAAATATGAAGAGAAAGTTTGACAAGTATTGGGAGAACTTGGAAAATCAGAATATGTTGCTATATGTTGGTGTTCTTCTTGATCCTCATTACAAGATGCGATATCTTGATTTTGGGTTGGGAAAAATGTATGCACATGATCATACAAAAAAAATTGATTTCAGTTGGAAGGTGAAAAATGCATTTATCCGCATGTATGAGGCATACAAGGAAAATGAAGAAAGGCATTCTCCTCAGCGCACAAGTTTCCAAAATGAAAATGTATCTCCTTCAGCTAACAAGGCGGCGAGTAGAAAGGCAAATTTGATGGCCGAATTTAAGCAACAGTTGCAGTCTGAAGACAGTTTGGAAAGTAAGTCAGAGGTTGATAGATATCTAGCTGAAAAATGTGAGGATGAAGATGATAGTTTTGACCTTCTAATTTGGTGGAAGGTGAATTCAGCTAGATATCGCGTACTTTCAAAGATTGCACGCGATGTACTTGCAATACCGGTATCTACTGTGGCCTCTGAATCTACATTTAGCACTGCAGGTCGTGTACTTGATCCTTTTCGAAGTAGTTTAAATTCAATGAGTGTTGAGGGTCTCATATGTGCACAAAACTGGCTTCGTTCTTCTTCTAGTCCAATAAGCCTTAGGACTTTAATGGATGAAGTGGAGGAATTTGATAAGTAGCTGGATGTGGGTATGTAATAAAATTACCTTTGATATCTTTTGTGGTTTATTTTGTTTTATCTTCTATGTTATTATTGTTATGTAACTTTATTTCACTTGTTTTGTTTAAAATTTTTATGAATAGAACTTGTTGGGGATTTGAACTTTGTTGATTCTGTGGAGGCGTCAAATTCAATGTCTATTGGCCCTACTTCTACACCCAATGTTGATTAAAGACTAAAGATGTGAGGTAGGCTAGGCTCTTAAATTATTTCCTGATCTTCATGTGGTATTTTATCAGATTTTAACTACTTTAAATTAATAAGTGGAAACAAAAAAGATGATAGAGTTTCAAGTTCTTCATTTGATCAGTTCCTTCAATTGATTTGATAATATTAGTTGTAGTAGTCGGTCCTTAATCTTTAATAGCTCTATTCATAACGATGGAATAAAAAATTTTCAATTTTTTGCCATATAAATGACTTATTTCTGGACATGATTGATTCAGAAAAATTTGCTTATTCCACAAGGATCTCATTTTTGTTGCATGTAAATTTGTATTCAGTATGTGGATATGACATATTGTAACGAACCTTTAGACAATTGTTGAGTTGATTGTCAGACTTCTATTGTCCTTAGTTGTAATCACATGTGCAGGTTTTATTTTCTTGTTCTATAATTTATAAAGTCATAACTATCGTAAGTAATTAAAAAAATATTTACGACTGCTTTATAATTATTTTATAATTTCATATTAAATGAAGGGTAATTTTATAAAATTAAAATTTATTATAATGAAGTGACATGCAGCTTCCATATATTGGCTGATTAAGATTGTAAATTTGTAACATGTAGCTTCCATATAATCTTAAAGCATCTCTTTCAGCCTTGCACCCTAGTGAGCGGAATACATGTGCTAAACTTGAAGTTGTAAACAAGTGTCTTGAGGAAAGCTATTGTACTATCAGGAAGATATTATCCTTTATGGCTTTGTAAATTACCCGTTATATGTTAAGTACTTAAGTTGTTAAGTTTTAGATTATAATTTGTAATTTGTAATTTGTAATAACTTTTGGATTTTTTTTTCTTTTTTGGATTTTTTTAGTTTTTTATATAGAATAGTTTTTTTTTTATCATTGTATTTTTCAAGATCAAGCTTTTTTTAGTAGTTTTAGCTAAAAAAATATACAAAATTTGAAGTGGGCCGAAAAAAATTGAAATTGGACAAAAAAAAATCAGATTTAGATGGGCTGAATGGCCCAGTTTAGGCATGTCCAGACCGATTGGACTGACCCTAAACCGGACCGGACCGGACCGGTCCTATATGTGACTCAGTCTGGTCTAGGGTGGATAATTCTTGAACCGAATAGGTCCGGTCCGGTCCACAAAATGGCCCAAGACCAGATCGGACCGGACCGAACTCACCCCTAAAGATGAGTTTGTTTTCGTCGAAAATAATTATTATCGTCACAAATAATCAGTCACAAATACTTACTTTTCTTACAGTGTATTCTTAATACCATGTGTTACTTAAATCCTTATAATCAATATAATTATTGATATATGCATATATAAATTCTTTAAAGATATAAACAAAAACTCAGTTTGTTTATCAAAGTTTATAGATTACCTCAAGTTATAAGATACAATATAAATAACTTCACTATTTGTTCAAATAAACTAGTTTGTTAGCAAGCTTGAACTCACTCAATATTATATGAGTTGTTATGAACATAAAATGTAGTTTGGTGATAAGTGCGAGCTCGACTCCTATTTGTATAAGAATTAGGGCTCGTTTGGATAGTGAAATGAAATGATTTTAGATGAGTTGAATAAAATATTGATAGAATATTATTATTGTTTTAGAATTTAAAAACGTTAAATTTTTTATTATATTTTATGTAAAAATTTAGGAGAGTTGTAATGATATGATGAGATGAGATGAGATTAGATAAGATGATTTTTGTATCCAAATGAGCTTAAACGAAAAGATTAATCACTCACAACTGATCACTCAAGTTAACTTATTAATTTATATAAATATATTTTTACGTAACTACTAGTTTTTTTATATTTTCTTGAATTAATGCCAAAGGATATCAAATTAAATCCAGCATTATTAATTACTTCAAATTTATCACCCAAAAATAAAAGTATTGGATTTTGTCATTGATTAATCAAACGCACATAATAATAAAAAAAAAAAACAGACATTCATGTACGTAGTGTACATAACGAGATAGACACAAAATGCAGATTCAAAAATACTTTATATTAAAATGTGTACTATCGAGTGCCAGTAATAAATATTATAAAACTCACATGTTATTAACACCCGCGCGTCTTCGAATTACAAATAATTACTCAAGACAAAAAAAAAAGTATATATATATATATATATATATATATATAGAGAGAGAGAGAGAGAGAGAGAGAGTATCTCGATTCATTGTTCATTGGTTTTGATCTTCTTCAAACTTCATCCTTTTCAAAAAACCAGCACATATAACCAAATAGAAAAATTTGAAGTAGTGCCAATATACATGCCATCAAATAAGTCAGCCTATTGTTAAATCTACCAAATCAGGGCTTTAATTTGTCGTGCATGTGGATTTCTTTTGCTTGGACTACTCACTATTTGGTTCATTGGCTAAATTAAATAAAGACAAAGTTCTTAGCCTATCTACTTGATTAAATTCACACTCTTGTAAACGTCATGACCAACCTTCTTCAATGATTTTATTATATAGATTTGATAAATAGTTGTCGTTTTATAATTTTATTGGTTTGGTGCACGAAATTATCCAAAGTTTGGCTCCTATAAGATGGGAGGACAATATTCAAGACTATCAAGTATCTAAAGCCAAAAAGAAAACATATGAAAAAAGATTAGATTTTTTTTCTTTTCTTTCCAAGAAAGTACATATTTTCAGAGATGAAAGACTTGAAATATGGAAGAGCCATACTACGTACAGTTCTTAAATAGAGACTGCATTACAAGTCTAGTTAATTTTATCTTTAAATATTTTTAAAATTACAATAATATTCTTAACAAAATGGTATTTTTTTTCATTTAATGAAGAGCTTGCACATGCAATTCTTAAATGAGAACTGTAAATAAAATTTCTCAATATAGAAATATACCTAAAGTTTTCCCACTAGGATATACCTCAATTCCTAGAGTTTATCTAATGCTTATTCCTATAGGAATTTCTCTAATACGAAACGATGTTAAGATCGAAATCTTATCTAATTTGTTATTTGGTATCGTTTAAATAATAAGTTGAGATGAGATGAGTTAAGAAAAAAGTTAAATAAAATATTATTAAAATATTATTATTATTTTTATATTTTAAAAAGTTGAATTATTTATTATATTTTATATATAAATTTAAAAATATTATAATGATTAGATAAGGTGAGTTAATATCACTCTAAATCTAAACAAGCCGTAAGTTAGAAGGAAAAAAACTTGAAATGCGAATATGCTGTCTATATTATCGGAAACCGTCAACGACATTTATTTTAAGTTGCATCATCAAATTAGTGGTGCATTTCTAATAAGTCCATTGCTCTGCCGGCCATGATATGATTAATCCAAAGTGGGTTAGCTGAGCTTTTACTAATCTAACATCTTATCTTTTATAATAATAACAACGTTAGGCAGAAGCATTGACCTTTGCCTTTTCGACACAAACAGAAGCACAACTGACGGAAACAAACAGAACAATATTTTCTGCAAATTGATATAAACAAAATGCAATCTTGTTTGGAAAGTAGAAAGAAAGAAAAAGACAAATGATTATTCTTTTGTGGATAATCGAATTGACAAAGATACCCCAACCAATTGTGAGGAAGTCAGCCTAATGAAGTACCAATAAAACCAAATTAAATAACCTTAAATATCTTCTAATCTAAAGCTTTAGTGACTCATACAGCAATTTGGCATGTAGGGGTATTTGGGGGAAAGTGCATCCACCCATCTCAACACACCATCAAGATTCTCAACCTACAGTCAAGTGTATGATTTTTGTTGTCCTTTTGCATCTCTAAAGAATCTGTGCTTGCTTATCATCTGTCCTCCTTTCCCTTCCCTTACATCTGACCAATGGAAGATGACATTGATGATTTTTTAGGGGTGCTTGTTAATAAAATACTTATGAAAAGAGAAACAAGTATGACCATAAATTTATATTAATTTAATTTCATGAAATTTAAACAAACTTGGTCTTCTATCTTCTATAATATTTAGTTTTCTTTTCTTTATTTATATATATATATATATATGTAATACTAGATACAGTCAAAAGTTGTAAAAACACTATGCACTCATTTTAAAAAAGAGTAGAGTTCATCATTACAAAATTAAAATTCTCATGTAGATTTTATATTTTTTTACTTTTTTCAAAATAAATGTGTAGCGTTTACACACTTCATTACTACATATATCATTTATATATATACATATAATGTTCTTAGCAAGAACTTTGTTCTTATTGGACCATGTCATCCATTTTGTATCAAGTAACTCGAAAGATCATGAACTTCAAAGGTTAAGAACACTACACCTTTGGTTTTTTTTTTTTTTTTTTTTCATCTTTTCTTTAGATATAATTTATTAATATTAGTAGTCAAATAAAGCCACATCAGCATCCCAACATTTTACCTAGTATTAAATGATTTGTGATTTGAGACTATTTGTTATGTTTAACTAATATATCAATCATTTAATATATACTATAAGATATTGAGAGAATGATAGTAAAAAGAAAAAGTTAATTATTCTCAGGAAAATAAGTGCATTAAATCCGAGTAACCAAACACTCCTGCCCCTTGACAAGTAGCTCAATTAAATGGGGTCAGTGGAAGGGCAAAGAGTTGATAGATAGCAGCAATTGGCATACAGCTAGAGAAAGGTCTCTTCACAACTACAAACAACTGTTGCTGTCCCTTTTGACGAAGATTTGGAGATATGCTTTCGCTTGGTAAAAGAAAAACAACTTTGACCCACTTTTCCGGTAAAGAAACTACCTTGAGTACGTTTTCAGAAGAATCGAAAGCAGAAGGCCTCAGCCATACAACTTACCACACTCAAATCCTGCTAGAAAGTCCACATTCACTATTTTTTTCCTATCACCACACAGAAAAAAGCAACTGAACAGAATAGAAATCATGGCCGATGTAATTTTCATTCCAAACATAAGACATCTCGGTGAAAAGACGTGAGAATATGGCAAAAGGTTTGTGTTTATTCAACTGGCAGGAAATTCAGAGACCATTAAAATAACATGCACTAAAGAACAGTACAATGGCATTCTCAACCTGCAACAACAGGGCCAAAGACAACACATTTCAAGGTGCAAATCACATAAAACTTCAGTTCATTTTCTTACTCATGAGATTACAATGGAGAGAGATGCTAAAGAAATGAGCCAAAACTTTCATTCATCGGGAAAATACCTCTCCAGGACAGTTTTGAGAACCCTCTGGACGGCTCATATAGCACAGGAAAACCCAGAGGACTCTCTCATCACAATGTTGGCTCATCCCTTTCTCATCTCTTAGCAACAAAAATAAATAAATAAATTAAAAGCAGTCCACAACATCACTCTGAAAACACTAAACAAAACTGCTGGTAATAATAGTTCCTAAGCTGCAAAACTTATAGGCAGGGTATATTGAGGGGTTCATTCATCCAAGCAAAGTCATCGCAAACATCAGCAAAATCCCAGTCAGGAAGCTCATTAGGTCCACCGTCCTCAGTCCCACAAACATCGAAGTCTTTGAAAATCTCCTCCCTATCATAATCAAACCATAGAGAATCAAACTCCCGCCCAGCATCGATCTCTTCACCAAATGGAATAGGATCAAATAATTCTCCTGTGAGTCCCAAATCATCAGGTATCTGCAACAAACCAACCAAATCAATCTCGGCATTAGTATCAATACCCTCTTCTTTGAACGAATCAGTGACAATATTCCCATTGGTGTTGGAGGCAGAGGTCTCCAATGGCGGAACCAAAGCCGGGGAAGTGTGAGACAGAACGCTTTCAGAGTCTTCTGAAGAACCCAGAATGTGGGTTTTCTGTGACTGAGATGCCACAGCAGAAGATGAAGATGCCGCATCGTTATTGCTCTTCTTAGAGGCGGCATTGGCAGTCATAGCCGCTTCAAACTCGAGCCTCTTTCTCTGGTAAGCCTCGGAAGCCTCCTCAGGAGTATTATAAGTGCCCAACCAAATCCTGGCTCCTTTAAATGGGTCACGAATCTCAGCTGCCCATTTTCCCCATTTCCTTTGCCTAACTCCTCTGTACTTGGAAGATGACGGCCTTTTCCTAGCCTTGGCAGTTTTAGCCAAAACCATTTTCTTTTCGGCTTCGCTTACTTTGGGGGTTCTGCTCCCATTGTTACTGTCTTGACAAGAGCTCTCACTCTGAAGAAGCTTCGGGGGTGTTGATTTCACAAGAGGAAGATGAACTTCACGGACGAGTCGTTTAGGTTTCTTAGCTCTCTTCTCGCACCTCTCAGACTCATCTTCGCTGGAAGATGAATCAGTAGCATAAGGATCCGAACAGATTATACGGACTCTCCTCATCATTTCTACTGGAAGTTTGGCTTTTCTAGATTTCTTGCAGAAGTTTTGGTTTGCAAGTCTTTTCTTGGGCTCACTCATGTTTTTTAAAAGAAAAAGGAAAAATCTCTTGTAAACCCCTCAAATACCCAGAAACCTCAAGGAAATTGCAATCAAAATGGGAAGAAATTAAAAACTGGAGCAAAATCTGTCTCAGGATCACAAGCTATCAAGTGAGACCCAATCTCAGGAACAAGAAGAGGAAAGAAAATCGCTTTATATGAAAGGCCCCAAAACACTGCACTCCAGAACAAGTCCTGCAGAAATCCAATGGCATCCACAAACGGATCTGAGATTCAGCAAAGAATAACAAACCAAAATACCCCAGAAACCAGTAAAGGGTTTAACTAAGATTTAACAAAAAAAAACCAAAAAAAAAAAATTACATACCTTTTTGACCTCAAACGCATCGAAACGGAACGGTGCACCAGATTCAACCTCTGCCTGAAACAGCAGAGAAACATACGCCAGCAGAAGACGAGAGCAAACAGCGCAGAGGGAGTAGCAATAGCCAAAACACAGAGCTGCAACAGAGCCCCGATCAGCACCAAAACAAACTCAGCCGACATAAATCCGCTACGGCAACCTTGCTTGCTCTCTCCCTCGACTCTAAAACGGAAACGAGAACAGAGAGGAAAGACGAAAGAAGAGAAGAAAAATTATTTACTGCAAGAGATACAAATAAATATAACCCACAACAGATTCACGGGATTAGAAATCTCTGGCCAAGATTTTTCTCCGGCCCTACAAGAGACAAACTCGGGATTAACTTATTTTCCAAACGCCAGAACAGCGGCGATACAGAAGACCAAAACTGAAGAAAAACAGAGCACTGGAACAACGGCGCAAATCTCTATAAAATCCTAACAGAGAGAATTAAAAATTACACTGAAAGAAAACTTTGAAAAACCCCCATGAAAATGTAGAATTCATAAACCCCATGAAAATGTAGAATTCATACCTGTATGCACGGTTTTTCACACACACTGACACTGTCTCTGCCCCTCCCTCTCTCTCTTAGCCATTCACCTTTTCCCAAGCGGTCAAAAATGGGCATTAAAAGTCAGGCGTAGAAAAACAATATTATATTTTAAAATATTTTAAAAGAAAACTGATATAAGATGCATGACATGAATACATGATAAAGTTTTTAAAAATATATTTAGATCACAAAAATTTATAAATATTAAGTTATTAAGAAAGGAGAAATAATTCTTGGAGAAATTATCCTATAAAAATAATTTTATAATCTGTTTAAATAGTGAGATAAAATTAAATAAATTAAAATATTTTATAAATAATAATAAAATTAATAATTAAAATAAAATAAAATAATTACATCTTACCTTTATATTCAAACGGGCACAATTCATTTTTTTTAGATTGAAATGAAAGAAAATAAGATATATCTAATATATTCTTTTGTAAATTTCTTTTTTAAATTTTATTTATAACTTGAGAAATATTTGGTCTACACATTTATTTAATATAAGAAATTATATACACGGCATAATTTGAGGAAATTTATCAGATTATAAAATTATTTTTATTATAAATTAAAATTAACATATTAAATTAAATTATATCAATATAAACAAAATTTATAAAAGATTTGTATATTGAACTATTTATACAAGAAGTTCAAAATCATTTTTTTTTTCACAAATAAATATTGTGTGTCAGCAATTCTCAAGATATATTTCTGCACTCATTGTTTTTAATCTATGCAAAGAAATAACAATTCAACAATAAATAAATGAAAATTTTTTATATATCACACTTATCCTATATTTGTATTATTTCAAAGATGTGATAATGTCTATCAACACTTAATTTTAAAAACAAAAACGTAAAATACGATAAAAGAGTCATATTTTATGTGTTGATCCTAGAATAAGTTATAAATGTGTCTGCGGTTTATAACATTAGATATAGTTTTAGAGCGTATAATTTTTATATATATTTTTTTAAATATAATTTATTATTAGAAAAAAAATTATGTAAATTTTAAATTTATTTATTTTTAAAAAAAAAGTGTCGAAGTTTGTACCATCTTAAAAATATAAATATTATTTTTCTTAATATAAAGAGTAATATTATATACAATTATAGAGCGTATAAATTTTATATATTTTATTTGAAAAAAGTGATATTTATTATTAAAAAAATAATATTAGGCATGCACATACATGGAGCATGCATATCCATGCAGTTGAAATCATGCATAGCACGCCTCGGTGGGCCAGCCAAGTGCGAGTGGAATCCTCACAACTCACAAGCTGAGATAAGGCGCTTGATGTACAACCTCTGTACAGACGGTGTTAATTGCGCCGTCAGAGGAAAGTTGATACACGCGGCTTGTGTCGGAGATTGGGAGGAGTATCCAATGTTTCCTGATTCTTTCGTATCAAGATCGGGGCCCAACTTATTTATATTTATGGTAATGCCACTGACAAATACAATAATTTCGGAAAAATATTATAGTATTATTTTATTAAAAATAATTTTAATTCTTACTTATTTATCCTCTATTTATAAATAAATAAAATTCTGCCAAAATTAAGTTGATAAAAATACAGTTATTTTTTACCACTTTATTTATATTAATATTTCAATACAATGTATTATTTTATAAAATATGTTTTAAAAATGTGTCTTAGAGCTCTTTTTAATAGATATGGATAATTATTTTTTGGTACGAGTATTTATTAATATTTCCACTAGTTTCTCAAACATTATTAAACAACTTATTTTTAAATATATCTATAAAAAAATTTTCTCATCAACTATTATTCATTATCTCATATTTTATAAAAGGTACCGTCATACTCTATACAAAAGTTATAGGCATAGAGTCATATGAGAGTGAACGGTGATTAATGTGTAACATTCTTCATCTCTATATATAAGTTCCAAAGAATATTTAGATGGTAGATTTTCTAAAAAATGAGACCTTAAAAAAATTTAGATGGTTTTCTTGGGGTATGTGAAAGTGGTGGAATGCATTAAGAATAAGACGATTGTTAAAGTTAGAAAGAGACTCCACAAAAATAAATACATAAATTGATATAATTTTATATGATACGTTAGATCTATTTTATATTAAAATTTATTTTACAATAAAATGTACAACATCAAGACACTTTAATTTATAATTTTACTTTTTTAAAATCTTTTTATAATTAAAATATTTCTCTAAGAATATATTGATTGAGAAAGTATTGTATTGATGCTTTTGTTGGGGTTAAAAAAGTGGTGTGACCCACTAAAAATATGTTTTAAAAAAATTGTGATTTTTTTAATCATACGAAGATTGTTTTAATTTTTATTTATTTATAATAAAAATAAGTAACATATCATGATGAAAGTTATTTATTTATTTAGACTCAAGAAAATAAGAAATTTATTGGAAAACGCCTTTTTCTTAATCAAAGTTCGAAGAACAACTTTATAGAATCATTAATTTAATCCAACAGACTCAATAATTCTTTTGACTTTATCGATTAGCCACAATAATAGCAAGTACAAATAAAATAAACAAACATTTCGGCTAAGGAGAGAAAGAAAATAGGATGGTTATGATAAAGATAACTGTTTTGATTATGAAGAGATTTTTTAAAATTAAATTTATAAATTAATATATATTGTTGGTAGTATATCAGTTTAAAGTTATTTTTATTTTAAAATATAATATATCATATAAAATCATATTAATTTGTAGAATTATTTTTATAAAATTTATTTATGATGCAGCACTTTAAAATATAAACTTATTATTTAGATTGAAATAGTAATATCATAATGAATTGAGTGTAATTCAACTTGTATATTGTCCGTTCGTAATAAGAAAATGAAAAATGAGGTTATAATACCAACATTTATTGAAGAATATACAAAGAAACAGGAGAGGGATCTAGATTCTACATGCCATAGCCCATTCACGTATGTATTTTGTCTTGAAAAATTCTACTCCTTTATTAATTTGTTCATATATCAGGCACTATACATGATTTTTTATCTTTTTATTTTTTAATTTCTTAACAAGTATGTGTATAAGAATAATGAGTAAAAAAATTCAATTAATTTAACAAAAATAAAATAAAAAAGAATGTGGTGTATGAGATATTGAGTAGCAACGCTTATTTGTCTTTTTCTTTTGGAAGATATTAAGTTATTCTCTAAATAGAGTAATGATACATGTACAATCTTTTTTTATAATTTGTTATACAATTATGTTTTAAGATGAGGGTATTTTCATAAGAGAAATACTTTGATCACAAAGAAATTACATAAAAATAAATCTATAAACTGACGTGATTTGATGCAATACATTAAATTGTAAAGTTACTTTTAGTATAAAGTAGATCTAACGAATCACGTGAAATCACGCTAGTTTTTGAGTTTATTTTTGTATAATCTCTTTATATCTGTAATAGTTCTTTTTACATAAAATGATATTACTTTTACAAGTTATTTTACAGAATGTCCCTCATTTAAAATATAGTTGTATAAAAGGTTGTAAAATGATATTTCTCTTTGTGTCTATCATTTTCACTCTAACCATTCCTCTAAATATGCCCTTAGTATATTTTGAATTTTTTTTTTAATGTTAAAAATATTTAAAAAAGTAATAAAAAATAAAATGTATTGAAAGGCATATTTGGAAGGTGCCCAAGTATTTTCCTTTTCTTTTTCTAATTTTAGGTTATAAAATTTAAACAACTTGAACTTGGATTCGGATCTTTAAAGTCAATCTCTCCTTAAAACCTACAAGGTCTACTGCCAAGGTGGCGGCCACCCACCATTGTCCACGCTGTTTTGGACGTGTTTACTGTTTACCCTCTACTATTGATCTTAACCGCTAACATGTGATAAGGTATGTAAAAATAAATAAAAAAATTAAAAAATCGGTTGAACCGGATCAGACCAAACCAGTAGATTCGGTCCGGTTTGTAAGTGGTCCAGTGCGATACTAACTCTTAAGAATCGAAACTAGTCCTAAACTGGTACGGTATCAGTCTTCATATTTTGAAAACCAGTTTAAACATAACTATACCAGTATATATATTTATAATTTTTTTATATTATATATAATTTTTGATATTATATTATATATATTATATGTTAAACTGATAATTGATATAACATAAAATTTCAATCTTATTATTTAAGTCTATTAATCTTTTAATATAAAATTAATATAACATGTGATATAACATAAAATTAATTTTATAATTTTTAATATAACATATAAATTTTAGTCTTAAACTTACTCTTGATATATATATATATATATATATATATATATATCAAGAATAAATACATTTGTGTTATAAAAAATTATAATATATATTCTTTTGTAAAAACACTTTTACACATTTGATCATATATACTCGTATAAAAGGTTTAGAACTTATATAGACTATAGTTAAATTCAATATTATACTAATATATGTTAATTATTATAAAATAATGTACTTATACTATAATATAAATAGATTAATAGTTTAGTATATATAAACATCACATTGTTACTAACATAGATAATGTGTAAAACCAAACCGAACTTGATCGCAACCGAAAAAACTTGAAGTTTAAAGTCTCAATAGTGAATCGGTCTGGTATTGATTCTTAAATCTTCAAAACCGGTGTATATCACTTCGATTCTAAAAAATGTACAAAATTGGACATAATGGAACCGGTTATGCCCCTACCTGTGACAAGAAATGAGAGTAGTTCGATGTGTTTGGTGCACCTCCAACGCTGAAGTTAGAAATATGTATGTATTGCCTTGCAATAAGGGATCAAAAACTTATCTTGGACTGCTAGCGTTGGCCCTTTATATAGATGCGGATTATTGATGATAAAGATAGTTCAATATTTTTCCTAAATCTCAGAGACTCGATTATCGTATTTTTCAGGATTTGTTTTAAAGAAGAAAGGATTAACATATCGAGGATAAATATCACAAATATCCCATTGTTTTATTGAGAGTAGATATTTTTGCTTGGCTATAGTTACTATATTAATCCCATTAGGCAATACGATCTTGTGGTGGCGTGCGTATGGTGCATGCGCAATTTTCTAACTCGTTGAGCTCCTTATATGGGCATCTTACTCAATATGGTTGGGCTCATCTGGTAGAGATAAAAGAGCCTCTTCACATGCTAAGAACACTCTCAATAGAATAGATAAATGTAAAAATAAAATCTCATTTAGCTATTATAGATGAAAAGCTAGTTGCAATGGATTAGGCAAAGTCACGCTGACTGACTTTTAGCTACAGTATTTCTAAAAATAAAGTCAAATTTGCTTGCAACTGTTCAAGAAGCAAATGTTTATTTTATTATTTGTTTGGAACTCTCTCTCTCCTCTTTATTTTCTCATGCAACCACCATCAGGTTCTTTCCTTCGAATTTTTTTTTCCCAGTTTTCACTTCTCTGCTTCATTTCGTCGTTTCACCTCGTGAAATAGTAAAATATGATAAAATAAAATAAATTCATAATTAAAATATTAAAATATTTTTAAAATTATTAATTAATCATTACTATATAATGAATAAATGGATAATTCAATGTTGAGATTTGATGTGAATAGTCAAAACTAAATTCATCTTATATTATTTTATTGTCATATAATGAAAAAATAGTTATTCCAATGTGGAGACTTATGTGAATGGAATGGTTAAAGGCTAAATTCATCTTACATTTATAAAAAATGTACTTTAACTTTAACTAATCCAATGAGAATGCTCTAAGGTGGAGTCAAACTGACCAAAGCCAGCCATATAATTTTTTCGTGACGAGGTCCGGCCGCTCGTGGCAATTGGGTGGTAGTGTGTCAAGGTCTTCTTTCAATCACTCGAGTAAGAACATAGTAATTAAGAACAAGCAAAAATTCAAGAACTTAGAACACAAAAAAATGAAAGACCCAAGATCTCAAGTCTAAATCTTTATTTTTATTTTTGGAAAGATTTTCGAGTAATCTCCAACCTCAAATTGTCCTTCAATCTTAAGAAGTCTGAGCCACAAAAAAAAAAAGAACTAGCTTCGAATTGACACTGTTTTATACAAGTTCTGTGCTAAGGAATTAAAACTCAATCGTTATATTACATTCGGGAGAAAACGCATTGTTCAAACCCTTCTCCATCCACGCATTTTCTCTTCTTCTAAATGCAACGTTTCACTTAAGTACTCCACGCACCGTTTTGCCCTTCTATTCTGTTAATACCGTGTCCTTCAAAGCTCGCAGCAAATATCTTTGCTCAGCATCAAGCAACACAGATCATACTCTCAATCATCCCAGACCAGTACCCAGCTTCTCAAGTTCTTTCGTTACAAGGTAATATTATATACAGTCTTTTGAGTATCTAATATCTGTGTACTCCATTTGAAAAAATTGAAAATTACTATTAAAAAAATAATTTTTTTTTATGTAAATCCTAGATTTAGCCAATCTTTTCAAAAGGAGTATACATAGATTGTACACTTAAAACACCGATATCATTTTTCATTTCACTTATCCTCTTGAACTACACATAAATTATGGGGGAAAATGATAGGTCATTTGTATCTATTATTATTATTATTTTTTTAAATTTGTGTTTTTTTATTTTTTTATTTTTTTAAAAAAATCTATAAAAAAATACTTTATAAAAGGAAAAAAATTATAATAAAATTTGTAATTTTTATAAATGAGAAATGATATTGTAATTAAAGAATGTGCAAGCTATGCACAATCTCCTTAAAAAAAAATAAATATAAAATTTATATAAAAAAATTAAGTTTTTAATAAAAAAATCTTACTATTTTTTAAAATAATTGTGTTCTATTTATATAATTTATGATGGTAGCACGGCCCAATTATGAGAGGTGTTGTAATGCATGTATTGCATGATGTGGCATACGTACATGATGAAATATGTATGTTAACATATGTGAAAGAGTGTGGATGGGTGAGAGACAAAAGAGGATGGCCAAGTGGGCATTGGGTTCACTCAAATGGAGATGTCAGATGTGTTTGTTGCTTCTTTTCCCCGCCAAAGCCGCCGACGTGGAACCCACCGCTCCTCTTTTCCCTCTATTTTTAGTCTATCTCCAAAGGCGAGTATGACACGTGTTTTTTTATTTTTTATTTTATAGAGATGATGTGACGGATGCCCAGCAAATCGAAGCGTTTTTTTTCATAGCTGTAATTGCGTGGAAAGTGCATTAATGTCTAATTGGAATTCAACTGTTCTTTCCTCTTCATCCGGAAGGTCCAATTAAAGTGGTGACGTGGCTGTGGGTTTTCCTACTTCATTAACAATTGACACTTCGGGGGTGTGTAAGATTGGCTGTATTATTTTAAGGTGAGAAAGGATATTTTGTGTAAAAGTACCGCATTTTAAAACGAATAAGTAAATAAAAAAATATATATAAAAAAATTAATTTTTAATAATAAATCACTCTTTCTAAAAAAGAAAAATGTATAACATTTACTATATATAGAATTATTTATTTTCATATATTTTTAATTTCTTTTCTAATTTTTGAATTATTCTATCTTATCACGTGATATTGTATTGTTAAAAATAATGTTGAAGTGACTAAATAATAGTAATACTAAATATAATACTTAGATGTACAAATCTTATAGGTGGGTAGAGACTCCCCTACTCCTTCCCCCTCTCTCTCTCCCTCTTAAAAAATTAAGGGTTAGTTTGTTTTCGGAGATAAACTCAAAACAATGAAAACCTTAAAACTAATTTTCGTACGGTTAGGAAGTTTTCCGAAAATAAACACAATTTCGTCCCAAGATTTTCATCTCTTCACTCAACACTGTTGACTGCCTTCTACCGTGCGAATCTCGCATCTGTCTCCTCTCTCCCGTAAGTCCCATTTCGAACTCACCAGCCGTTCGAATCTTCTTTCACCCATCTCATCTCACAAGATTTCGATTCCATCTCTCTCAGGAAAACTGATTCTAGTGCATCCCCCGGCTGCAAATCCTTGCCATTCACATACCTTTCCAAACGACATCTCGAGAAAAGCTCATCTCCACCAAAATTTGAAATCTGTCTGGAACCTCTGTTGTTCTTGCCGTGCGAATCTCCCCTGTTCCCCTACCCATCACCGAAGTGATTGCTGCGAAGTCATCTTCTCCCATTTCATTTCTCCAGGCACCCTACATATAAATAAATACCGAAAAGTGCCAAAACCCTCCGTTCCTCCACCACGGTTAGGTGCTGCAACCTGGGTTTATCTCTAAAAAACAACTGCCATAAACGCTCCCTCACCATCCTCTCCAAGGGCATCACGGGTCTGACAACAAGGTCATACCAGGTAGTGTTTTAGGAACCCTCTAATATTTATTTTTTTTATATGAATAATTTCTGCAAATATCTTGTTTATTGTTAGTGATTAATGCATTGGACCAGATTTATTTGTGGTTGTCGATCGATTAGTGGTTGTGCTCTGTTTTGGGTTTGCATGGACTCACTTCTGTGTTTGAATTTAAAATGGTAGAACATGAAAGATCAACTTATCATTGGGCAGATAAAAACCCTATTAGTTGTCGGGTTGTCTTTAATATTTGCATTAAAAAACTTAAATGAGCATGAAATACCAAAATAATTTAGCAAAGTTAAAGTTATTGCCAAAGAACTTTGAGCAGGAAATGGGAAAAAAAAATATTATTACAGTTCGTAGGCTATAATACTGAACAATGCAAGTGTATCTGAACACTGAGTTTGGTCTGCTTTGTCAATATCAAAACTGGCAGACACAATAGTTGTATTTAGATATGGTCAAAAGTTAGATACAGGCATGTTTAAAGCAACCAAACCCTATAATTATGTATAGCAAATCTCTATTATCATCTCTTACTAACATAATTGCAACTTACACCATATTAGCTTAAATTCCATGTGAAGAGCTGGAAAGTGGCTGTATTCTGTATGGGGTTTTTAAGCTATGATTAAAAACCCCCTGCATTGACTGCCAACAGGAAGGCAGTAGTGAAGATGGAGAAGGACTAGGAAAAGGAGAAGGAAGAATGGAAGTTTTGATTTATAAGGTTATTTGGTTTTGCTTTTTTAATATTTTTAATCATTCATAGGTCATCAAAATTATGGGGCAACATGTCACAGGCATTGATCATATTTGTTTAGTGTTAAGGGCTGAATTGCTGAAATACATAAGTTTTGTAGTTTAGTTTTGATAAATCTGGTTAATCTTAGTTTGTGGTTTTGGGTGGAAATGTGTTTTTTTAAACTACTCATATTAGATGCAAAAAAATGAAAGTAACTTGATTGTGTACTTTCTAGACACTATTCAGAGGTAGAGGAAAAATTCCTAGTGGAGAATTTATCAAGGCTGGAAACTTGAAATTCAAACTATATATGAACCCAGCTTTTAATCTAAATGGTTGGTTGCCATTAACAATAAGTGAAGGAGTGATTGGGACTTAAATGGGTGCATTAGTTGAAAGGAATCGGTCTTTCTACATACCCATTTGGGAGAAAAAAAAAATCACTTGTGTGTATTATATTATTCACATTCTCATCTCATTTCAGTATGTAATAATAAAAATAATATTATAGAACATCTTCATTGATTATATGGGTAATATATGTCAAGCTCGTATATGATCATGTGAAAATGTTTTGGACGCACACGTGTTTATTTTGGATTCCATATTGGCAACAAACTGTTTTTAACAACATTTTTAATTTGTTAGCATTACTACCTACACTCCTCTCGATTACCTCACCCTCGGCAGGTATGACCCACTTCTAAATTAAACAATTTGGATTTCATTTATCATTTATTTGGCCATATGATATAAATGTCTTTGGATTGAAATATCATATTATTAGCATTTTTAAATGGACCCCAATACCGACATTGACATGATGTTAGCGGACGCCCTTAATGGTGCATTGAGGGCTGGGAAGATCACTTCTAGGGACCATGCTTCTTATGCTGCACGTCTTACGGCAGTAGGCGTAAGGACGTACGAAGCGAGCCAAATCAAGGGAAAATACATTGGTTTAAGATGATGCAACGACTTTTCACGGACCTCATGCACCAAACTGGTATGGGATGGGACCCCGATACCAAAACGGTTATAGGGAATGACGAACACTGGGCAAATGCCATTAGGGTAATACTTCTCTAACCATGCCATATTTTCATATTACGAAAATAATCCGTTTATTATATGTCACTTTTTCCCGCGTTAATCCCTCCATAATATTTTGAATTTAAAATTCCTTATCCAGGCCAAGCCACAAGTAAAGAAGTTTCGTACCTCGGGTTGCCCACGATATGCAGACCTCTGTACCATTTTTGGCGCTACTGTTGCCACCGGTACACTCCACTACGTGTCCACCCAACCACCACCATCTTTGGACGAGGAGGAGCGTCTTGACGCTGAGATGCGCTGTCGGGGCCCAACACTTGGCACCCAAGGGAACTCTGATTTTGTCTTTAGTGGCCCGTCCCAGTTTTCCATGGACATGGGGACACCATCGACTCACTTGTCCCGACGACGTCAGAAGGGAAGGCAAAGCAACCAACACGACGAAGAGATATCGAATATGGTTGCAGTGATCACGCATTCCTACGAGGCACGCCGAAAGTGTTACAAGGGCAGAGGAGAAGCGTCAAGGGAAAAGCAGAGTAGAGGATCCACACATTGCATGGAAAGTGATGACGGTTTCAATTATTTTTCACACTGTGTGGCCTTGTTACAAGCACTTCAGCCCCCACTACCTAACGATGTTTTCTCCCGTGCGTTTGATCGGTTAATGAATCCCATGGCACAACAAGGATTTTTGGTAATGGATGATGCCCATAGGCACGCGTGGGCATCACATAGTTGAGTGATCGAACTATGCATAGTTGATTAGTGTCTAGGTTGTCTTGAGTGGTTGATTAGTTGCTTTGCTTCGTTGTAATTTTTCATCGGCGTAATGTAATTTGAGTTTGCCATGGATTGTTGTTAACATTTCTTGGTTTCATGGATATCTTTGGAAGATAAATGCACTTTTTTAATTCAAATCAAGTTGTGATGTTGCGGAATGATTCTTTGGTTATTAATAGTATTGTGTTATGTGTTGGGTAGAGCAACAAAATTGCGAATGTATTTTTCTAAAGTTATTAGAGTTTATTTATATCATTTTTTTCCTGCCTCTTGAATTGATGTCTGATTTGGTGCTCTGCCCAATGACCAGCTGTAGGTTTTTGTGAACGTGATCAAATTTTCTCAAAGGCATCTACTCGAATCCCGAAGGTAGAGGTTGCTGCCCCCTAGGTTATGCTTCTTCTCAAACTTGTCATATTTCTGTTATGAGGGATATCAACCCCTTTATATTCACTTGTAAATGAATGGATGGAAGGAAAAAGCTCATAGTTTTGATGTTAAATATTTTAACATCAGCACTGTTTAATTTGAAATATTTGCTTGGTTCATTATGTGGTAGGACCTACCACATGTTTTTAATTAAATATTGACTTCTCTTACAGATTACTGTGTTTTAAAACTGGTTGTTGGAGCTACTGATTTGTTATTGTGATGTTATTGCTACTGCTTGTCCATAGTTTGATGTATAGCTTGTGCATATATATATAAATATATATATTTGTGTTGGTTATTGTGATTAAATATATTCCATATATATTGCTGAATACGATGTATTTAAGATATTGTTTACACTACATCTTACTATGAATAAGATGTATATTAATTACATTAACTAGGTGACTTTATAATGCTATATATATATATATATATATATATATATAGCATATATATATTTGTTACTGAAAAAACTAGTGCAAGTGGACTGTTTTATATAATTTGGTAATGGGGTTAGATGTTTAGCTCGTGAGAAGAAATATTGCATGAAGTTAATCTGGTTTGACATAAACTATTAATAGACACCTTATGGAAATATGCTTGTAACTGCAGTTAAAATATGCAACTGTAGGTTTTGGAAATCCGAACCAGTAGTTTACTCCAGATTTTTTTTTCCTCTGGGTAAGAAGCCTAAAAACTAGTTTACATGTCCCAGGATTAGGATATATTGATATGAGTTGTGCTATGCATCAGTCGGAAGCCGCAGCACACCTCACATGTATATATATATATATATTTTCACTCAATGCATTGAGTGTGCTGCGGCTTTGGGATGATGCGAATATTTTTTCTATTGATATTGCTTTTGACTTACCTAGCTAGTTGCCTAACGGCTTGCCAATGGGTGCCAGTTATCTGTGTTCATGCTGTAAAGTAAATGAATATTTTCACTGGGACTATTGCAGAGCATGTAAGCCATATTTTCAGTGTATAAGGAGTATCATTTTGTTATGACTAATGACTAGGTTTAGTCTCTAACTGCAAAGTTAGACACAGACCTTTTACACACTCACTTGACAATAACAATGCAAGTGAGTGTGTAATAACAGGATTTCTTTGTAGATGAAATAATTCTCTTGTAAATAACAGAAAGTTATTAGGAAGTTTTCTTCCTGTCGGCTCAACAGATGCCTTGGTCCCTGTAGGTTTGCAAATTTTTTCTTTGCCCTTAAAGCAAAGAAATGATGCATCTATTCATGTAAAGCTTCTCACATAGCTCCACAAATACATGGTTGTAATTCTAGCACCTAGAGGCATATTTAGTAATGTTGCAGTAGTCTTTCACAGTAAGAAGAAAATATGTTATTGGAAAGCCACTAAACTTGTACCACTGGTGATAGGTAATTGAATCACAAACAAATAAATGTAATATAAACAGAATTAGTAACCTTTCAATATTTTGAACTACCGGAGAAGGAATAAAGTGTCAAACTTATGCACAATGGCTCAGTTGTAGTTATTACCATGTACCAGTCCTATATATACTCGGCAGAGTCTAGCTAGGAATAAATCAACTGTAAACATCAGGACAAAATATAGGATATATAGAAAGAGGAAGGACTTATTATAAAGTTCTCCTAAAAAACAATACTTAAATTTTTTTATATTCATGGCCGTGCATAGGACCACGAAAACTACCATGTCAACAACAATAGTGAACAGCAAAACCATTACATGGTTAGAGCACTGCAATTTGGACTGAAGTGGACCTCTTGAATTACTTGCGTCTTTCATCTTATTTATAATGCAGCGGTGTACTTTAGGGATGATGTTATGGCAGTATTTGTTTTGGACTGAAGAGGACCACCCCATTACTTGGAAGCTTCTCACATGGTTTATAATGCAGCGGTCCATTATGCTAATATTGGGCTTTAACACTTTGTAAATTTGGTCTTATAGAAGCTGTCAGTATTTTTGTCATAAGTATACCTGTTTTTGCTCTTTCTCAATATTAGCATTTCCACTTGATAGGTTGACTTACTTTAATTTAGGCCTATATATATGATATGTTCCCTGCCCTACAAGCTGTTGGATAGCATATCGATATTTTTCATAACTATCGATATGCTCTATATAATTTAATATGGTGAAGATGTAATAGAACGGTATTAGGATCATAACGAGGATTTGGTCATGGGGTTAGATGCATGGCAGTGGTACAAGAATTTACACATGATGTTAATATGAATAGTAGACACAAACTACTCTTCTCACATGTCTTTGCTGCACTGATATAGAATATATATATATATACTATATTCATAAGAATTTATAAGTATATTTTCAGTGATATATTCAATATATTTTGCTGAAATATGATGTAAGTTCCATTTGCTTGAAAATTAAAGATACGGGATATGGTAAAGAATCCCAAAACTATGCATGGTTCTTTGCATATATTGAGCTTGTTGGTTTCTTCTCTATAATGGAAACGTACACTCATGAAAAATACTTCACAATGCTATAGGTCCCTCCTGTTGGTCTATTCCCGAACTTGTCTTGAGTTTTTAGCCCAATTCCACATCATATAGTAGAGAATGGAGCATAACAATTCTTGGACCAACGGGAGTGATAGTGATGATCCGATGGAGCCCATAGATATTATGAACGCTATTAGGATACTATCCCACAGACAGCGAAGGAATCACCCAAGGCCACAACATAATATAGGTCTCCGAGGGCATCAATATATATTAGGAATTCTAAATGGCCATCCAGATAATTGCAAGATTATGTTTCGTATGGAGGTACCTACATTCCGCTGTTTATGCAGATTGCTACGTACCAATCACTTGGTACGTGATTCTAGAAGAGAAGTGACGGTGGAGGAAGCTGTGGGTATGTTTTGTCTTCTTATGGGCCATACAGAAGGCCAGCGAATTGTTGGGGACAGGTTTCAACATTCGACGCAAACAATCAATAAAAACGTTAGAAAAGTCATTAATGCATTATGTGAGGTTGGGAGGCATTTGATTGTGCCAACTCCAAGGAACAGTGTGCACCCTTATATTTCAAGCAACAATCGTAATTATCCTTGGTTTCAGGTAACAATTAAAATTCAAACTTTGTTTTACAACATACAATGTAACAATAGTATTATTAGCATTAGTTGGTTGTGTTAGGCAGTTGGGATTGATTTGTTGAGTTTATAGAGATGCATTGGCACGATGGAGGGTACGATGATACCAGCTGTCGTCCCAGTTGAGTTGAGCGAGGCATATCGAAATAGGTTGGGTAGAGTTGCCCAAAATGTCTTGGCAATAGTTGATTTCGATATGAAGTTTATATTTGTTTACACTGGATGGGAGGAATCCGCGCATGATGCACGTGTGTTCCACCATGCTGCCAGTGATCCAGAAGCCCGTTTTCCATGGCCACCAGAGGGTAATTTTTTTTTTATTAACTTTGTCAAATATTATTAAGTTGGAACTTTCATTGTGATTGCCGTTATATTAATTGAAGTTTGTGATTTGAAAATAAATTGACGCTTAGGTCAGTATTATTTTGTGGATTCAGCTTATCCATGCACTACGAGATTGCTTCCCCCTATCCAAGAGAACATTATCACCGGAGTGATCGTCACAATCACAGGGGTTTTCATGGGTATAAAAATTATTTTAATTATCGTCACTCAACAGTTCGTAATATTGTAGAACGAACATTTGGTGTTATAAAAGAACGATTCACCATTCTCTCCAACATGCCTCCATATTCAGTTGGGAGGCAATGACTTATTATTACAGCGTGCTGTGCACTACACAACTATATTAGAACGGTTACCCTCGATAACTGGATATTTCAGACGTGGAGTACGATGCATCTACCAGTTATTGAGCCTGCGGTTGGTGACGGGGCATCCTCATCTGGTCATGTAGACTTGTCAACTGAGGCCCAAAACAATATGGGTGCGATTAGAGAAGAGATTGCCATTTCTATGTGGGAAGCAAGGGGTGGCCATTGATGGTGTTATTTAAGGCATCTACACGTGTATTTAATATTGATTTTTTTTTTTTGTTGCCATTGAAAGTATCCTTATTTTCGACAACTGATGTATTTTATGCGAGATGTGAATTTAAACATGATATAATTCTCGTTGTGGATTGCTAAACATTTCATCATGCTGGATATATTATTTATTTAATAACAAATGGTAGATGAATTACGTTACTGGATTTGGTTATTTCTTTGTTTATTTATAAGGTTGTTGGGTTTAATGATTAGTGTTTTTAATCTTCGTTCAAATTAAAATAGGTTTGACGAAGCTTCCTTTATTAACACACGTGTTTATGTATAGCAAAAATCACGCAAATAATTTTAAATATTAAAAAATAAATTCTATCTCATCCATGCATCACATTTATTTTAATATATATTTTTTTTAATGAGTGTCTGCTATAGTAATAATGAATGGCAAAAATAATATCAAAATATTAGGAATGACTCAAACAAATATTTGATAAAATAGGTACTACATACAAAAGATTTTAGCATATTATTTTCTAAAAATAGGCGTTTTTTCTTTTTTGCGTTACAAATATTTCCACCAAACTCAGCAAAATATTTGATAAAAATAAAAAATTATTACTTTATTGATTTAATAAAGGAAGCATGCACGCGTGGGAAATAAAAATGAAACTATTCACATATATCTCAAAAGATCTCATCTCATCTCATTTCATCTCTGAAAACAAACGGGCCTAAGAGATCTAGATCTGATTTTTACCAGAAGGTGGAGAGGCCTCCTATTTTTCCCTTTCATTTTCCTCATTCATCTATTCACTCACATTGTCTATCTAGGTAGTTCTTTTTGTTAGTTTTATTTTGGTTCTTTCAAAGTCGAAAAAGATAGATCTACAACTTTCCAGCAACTCTTGAAAGATATGAGTGGCACAAGCAGACTCCCAAACCCTAAATCGTTTGGAGGAAAGTTGCAGTTTTGCAAAAAACACCATGCGTGATCCTCACGTGCTGCCTACATCTAAGGATGGCAATATATGACACGACTCATAAATTCAACACGAACACGACACGAAACTAGTGAAGTTCGTGTTTGATGTTAACGAGTTTAGGTTAAAATAGGTTGACCCATTAAGATACGATTTATAGACGGATCGATAACGAGTCAACCTATTTAACACAAAATTGACCCATTTTGAATTTATTTCAAAATTAAAATTTCATTATTGTTAAGTTGTAATATTTGTATTTCTCAATATGCTTATATTTTTATTGTTTTTATTATTAGGATTGTAATTTTAAATCTATGCTCATATTTTATTATTGATGGTTTGTAATATTGGTTTTTATGTTAAAATTTGAAAAATATTGATATATATTTTTTAAGATTCAATGGTTATTAATAAATATAGATTTTAACTTCTATGTAAAATTATGTTAATCAGGTCAAATGAGTTATGCGTTTTAGTTCAACCCATTTATCTAAAACAAACAGGTTCAATGAGTCGTGTCGTGTTAACATATTTTTAATTAATTATTAAACATGTCAAAACGGGTGGCACGACACGGCCCGTTATCTAAATGAGTTAGGTTAGGACATGAAAGTTTGACATGTTTAGCTTAACGGGGTGGGTTCGGGTTGACCTATGTAGTAAAATATTAATGACTTGACACGAAATGAACAAGACCCAAAAAAATGATGTGCCAACCCTACCCACATCTGCTCGTGGTCCTCACGTGCCACCTATTCTACCAGCTCTTCTCGCCACACTCATCAGATTATCGGACTTGCCAGTCGCCACCACCAGATCTTTCAGATCTGACCTTTGTGGCTAAAAAGAGACAAGCGTGTTACCTTCATGCGTTGTCACAGATTCCGAAGTCTACTGGAGTTGGTCTAAAATGTAATCCGTTTTTTTTTTTTCGCATTTATCTTACTGTTTTCCTTTTTGGTTTCTTTATTGTTAATTAAAAAAAAAAAGAGTTCTTCTCTCAGACTTTTGTCTGTAAAGGCTGAGTCTCTATTTAGTCAGAGAGTGATGTCTCTTGTACGTTTATCTGTAGAGAGTATCAGCAGTTGTGAAGACCAGACCAGTCACAAAAGGAAATAGTGTACTGGAGGAGCTCCAAATGCATTATTTTAATTTATGATGTCATACTTGATATATGAACATTACAGAATGTATCCAGTCATATATGTAAGTATTTTGATGAATGAATGATGATAGTTTTCCTTAAAAAAAAAAAAATCTTATATACTCTATTGGAAAAAAGTTCCATCACTAAAAAATTGATTTTTTTCACGTGAATTTCAAATTTATCTTTTTTTAAAGAAACCCATTATACCTGCATATCCTAAAATTAAGTAATATGATATTTTTAATCAAAGTTAGTGTACTCCATCATCTATATTTTTAGTACTTTTTTATAGAAGTCATACTTTATTGAATAACTAACATAGAGAACAAATACAATGAGGAATATCCTCCAAATCAATCAAAACATCAGTAATGCCTAGAGCATTTTTACCTAAGGTGTGAGCAGCCTTTTTATTAGTTCTCCCTATATAATTAACTGACCATTGATCCAAAGAAGCCAAGATTTCTCTAGCATCAACTATGAACATTCCAAAGCAAGAACCATTATCATCAGTTCTTTGAAGCCTCTGTACTACTTGAAGTGCATCACCTTCTACAATGATATTCTTGTACCCCAAATCCTTGCAAAACATGATAGCTTAAAGTGTTGCATATGATTATGCCAGCAATGAATTAGGGAGTAATTCTCTATTAATCCTCATTGTTGCAAGAACTACACCTTCCCAGTCACGAATGAGAGAACCAATACAAACCTTGCTATTAGCTTTGTCCATTGCCGCATCCCAATTAAGTTTATAGACACCTTAAGGAGGGGCTTGTCAACTTGTTTCCACTACTTCATGACTGCTCTTGGGATTACTAGTATTTCGATCAACCTATTTGAGCTCTCAAAAGTTGTTCATACTGTTGCACTATCTTATTTGGATGAGTGAATTCATCTTTGAAAACAAAATCATTTCTCATTTTCCAAATTTTCCATGAGATCACTGAGAATTCTTCCATTTCAAACTTATCAAGCAGTCCAAACATTTCCTCCATTATGTCCTTGAAAGTCTATCTTACAGTCTTGCATTTCTGAAGTCTGATTGAGCATTGTAGCATTGCATTACCCCATGCTTCTTTGGCTGATATGCACTCCCATAAAGCATGCTCCACTGTTTCTGATTCTTATCCACAAATAGGACATGTTGAGCTATCAACCACCTTTTTTTATTTTTATTTTTATTTTTTTTTCTGTGGAGGTTGGATTTGGTGGGAATGGCATTTAAACAAGCCCTCCACAAAAAGGTTTTGCAAGCATTAGGGATGGCCAAGCTCTAGATCTTTGTCCAGTTATCAATCTTTAGTTGCATGACTGATTGTTGGCCTTTTTTACACTCTTGCAGGTCACCTTGGAGGTCTGGTAAGCACTTTTGACAGAAAAGAGGCCATTAGTGGTACATCTACAAATTAACCAATCAGGTCTGTTATAGGGACTAATGGGGATAGTTCTGATCAGATCAGCTTCCTCTTTAGAAAAGAATGCTAGAGAAAAATTCCACTAACTTGTGTCTTTGTGACTTTGTCAATAAGTTCTAAAACCTTTGTATCTGCTTGGAGGAACCTGATTGAGCTTTGTGGCTTGAAGGTAATGGGTTGAGGGACCCACTTGTCAGTCCAGATGCCAACTTTCTCTCCATTGCAAATTCTCCGGATTAGGCCTTCTTCAAGTAGAGGTCTAGCTAACAGGAAACTTTGCTAGATGTAAGAAGGGTTACAACCTAATTTTGCTTGAGAAAAATTAGCAGTAGGAAGATGTTTTTTTTAGGACCTATGATGCTAGTGATCTAGGATTCTGAACAATCCTCCAACATTGCTTAGCTAGCATGACAATGTTTAAATTCTCAAAATCTCTAAACCCAAGCCCACCTAATCTCTTTGCTTTCCTCATTTGATCCCAACTCACCATTGGATTTTTTTCTCATTTACTTGTTGACCCCACCAATAGTTTTTCACAACTTTGTTAAGTTCTTAGAGCAGTTACATTGGTAGTTTGAATATTTCCATGCTGTAAGTAGGAATTGCTTGAATTACAGATTTAAGTAAGACTTTCTTACTTGCTTGAGAGAGGAACTTTGTTTTTTAGTTCATCAATCTTGTTCTCACTTTGTCAAGAACATTTATGAAAGAGCTAGATCGAAATCTCCCTACAAGGTACATATTTTTAGTACTTAATAGTTAGTCACAATTCTACAAATGGTATCCTTACAACAATATGATAGTAATAAAAGAAAACATTATCTAGTTTCGAAACTTTGATCTCATTTTAGAAACTTTATTTGTGTAACGCTCGTCCTTGTGGTGGGACTTTTTACAAAATATTTTAGAAAGGACGACGGAAATTACTGTTCGATTTAAAACTTTTTACTTGCATACCCAGAGTGCAAGACTCTACGTTTATAAAATAAAATGTGCTTTGACAATAAAAGAGGTTTACAACGAAAAATATTATTTTTACAATAAAAGGTCTCTCGTACAATTAAAACTCATGCCTAGACTTCCGTGCTCTTCCCCATGGGCCGTGTCCATCCTGATCGTTCAGTTCCTGTGGGGGGAGAGACATGCATAAAAACTAAAATGACTCAATAACTCGTAAGCATTACTTCATACAGTTAATATATAACAACATAGGTTTTCATTCATGCATTTATCATTCATACATACTATACGTGCATGCATATGTGCTTACGTGCGTTCAATTAAAAACGTCATTGGACGGGGTTTTTCTCTTTTAAATATGGGCTTTCTTTTCATAAACGTTTCTCCCGTCAGTACCTTCATTTCTTCAAGAATACGTGCATTCATACGTCTATGCATTCATGCATTCTTTTTTATCACTTTCATAGGCCAGTACATACTGTTATGCCCGTGTGTTAGGGTTAGCGGTCTTCCTTTGGACCTGGACTCCGCCTGTGGCCACGGGTTGGGAATCCCTTTTCAGTCAGGGGTAGCACTGGGTGCACTACTAATACTACTTACCCGGCAAAGCCATCTGCCCATTCATTGGTACCCTCTTCATTCATGTGCCCGTTACATATTTTCATATATTTCATGCTTTCATGTCTTTCTTGCTTTTCATTCATTCATTCATGTCAGCTCGAAAGAGCTGGAGCTTTCATTCAGTTCTTTCTTTCATTTAACAGTCATTTCATGATAAATCATTCATTTTCATGAGAAAACATCATTTCATGAGAAAAACATCGTTTGGGGCGTAAGTCCAAAAATCGTCTTTCATTTTTCAGTTCATTTCAGCTTTATCATTCCTTTAATAGTTTGTTCATGGAAAACTTCATTTAAGAACATATATGAGTTTAAACATCAGCTTTCATGGCATCCATAAGTATCACCTTAAACGTCATCTTTCATGGCATCCATAAGCATCACCTCATGGCGCACATGAAAGCATCGGTTCGTAGGATCCATAAAAGCATTCGTTTTCATGCCTTTCATGCATTTTCATTAGTTCATGGATTTTCTTAGAAAATACATACAATAGATACAGCGTATAGTCATCCATTCACATGCGTACAATTAATACTTTCGTTACGTAAAAAGGAGCGGCCAAGGAGGGGCTGTACATACGTATACCTTTGAATACTTAGCATCTTCTTTCTTAAAGCATCGTAAAGAGAAACGTTTCGTTTTCATTTTGTTTATTTTAGAAAACTCTAGAAGAGTATGAACGCAATACTTACCTGGACTCCATACTACTTTCATATCATGCAGTCCATTCATGTGCTTGTCAGATAGCAACCTACATGCATACACATAACCTTAACGTCATTCTCTATCTAATGCATAAGCAACTTAAACTAGAAATAGGACTATGCTTCATTTGGAACACTCTCCTTCTATCCCGTGCTTTTATGTGTCCCTTACTATGACAAAACCTTCGGGGACCCATTACGGTCACCACATCTTCCAAACTCGACGTTCTACTTCGAGTGCTCATTCACTAAGGTGAACCCATGATTCACCTTAGGATTAAGACACTAAGACTTCCGTCTTACTCTTCTTATCAACCACATTCCAACGCATTATTCCGACCTATGGAATCACGCCCCCCCAATTCTAGACAATACACCCGTCACTATCTTCATGCACCTTAGCCCATTCTAATCCTTATTCCCATCCATACAAGCCACACGGCTCTATGCTAACTCTGAGACTTAAGCACCATGCAACTATGCTCAGGACAGATTATCCATTACATATGGTGAATCCGTCCGGCACATTTGTTTCAGCAGATTACACATGTACCTTACCCCTTATCACCTAAGATCAACATATAACATGTTGATCACCTGCTTGTAAGGACAATGGCCATATTCCGATACCAACCTTCTTTTAACCCGGCTAGCATGATTCCTCATGCTATCTGTCCCTTTTTGAAAGTTCATCCCAACACTTGACATGATAGGACTCCATTCACAATTACGCCTTACATCACGTCATATAGCTTGAGACTACTCCCAAGCTACACCGTGACCTTGTCATGCCACCTGACATCCTGTTATGTCAACTCCTAACTCAACATGAGTACGGTTCCTCACGTACTCCAGTCACATCGTGACATCTCGTCACATCGTGACATCTCGTCACGTTCCTGTTTACGCCATTCACACTCTAACACTTCACCCATCACAAGCAAGACTGTCCGTAACCACGTCACTTCGTGATGTTGCCCAATCATGCTTCCGCTGCGTACTCTTACAATAGTTCTGCTACTTCATGCATACTCCTATCCATAAGTTAATCACGGTGACACTTGTCACCTCAGAGAATACAGGCTACACCATGACTACTTCGGGACACTATTCCACAATTCTCGACACCACTCACCATGTTTTACACCGATCAATCACACAACCATCTTTATCTTTGTGACACGCCACACAGAGTGTTGCTGTCTCGTGGAGTACACTTCACGTAGACTCCCTTTTTATACTCTACGACCCATCACCATTACGGCATATGCGCCACATGGTGCATTGCTCCACTACATGAAGTACAATCCTCGTGTGCTCCCTTCACACACGTTACGCCACATCACCATTATGACATACTCGCCATATGGTGCATCACTCCACCACATGGAGTACACTCCACATGTACTCCCTTCGTACACACCATGCCACATCACCAATATGACATACCTACTATATGGTGCATCATTCCACTGCATGGAGTACACTCCACGTGTACTCCCTTTACACTCGTTATGCCACATCACCACTATGACATACCCGCCATATGGTGCATCGCTCCACCACATGGAGTACACTCCACATGTACTCCCATCATACACCACGCTATATCGCCATTATGGCATACCCGCCATATGGTGCATCTCTCCACCATATGGAGTACACTTCATGTGTACTCCCTTCACACTCGTTACGCCACATCACCCCTATGACATACCCACCATATGGTGCATCACTCCACCACATGGAGTACACTCCACGTGTACTCCCTTCATACACCACACTATATCACCATTATGGCATACCTGCCATATGGTGCATCTCTCCACCATATGGAGTACACTTTGCGTGTACTCCCTTTATACACCACGCCACATCACCATTATGGCATACCCGCCATATGGTGTATCACTCCACCATATGGAGTATACTCCACATGTACTCCCTTCATACACACCACGCCACATCACCATTATGGCATACCCGCAATATGGAGCACATTTTGCATGTACTCCCTTCACACACGCTACACCACATAGGGTACACTCAGCATGTACTCTTCCCGTTCCACAATACACCAGGAGGATATATTTTAAATATACTCTCCTTATCCCACACTACGCCACACACAGAGTACACTCAGCGTGTACTGTTCCCACTCCACAAGCCACGTCACCAATACAACACACATCTCAGACATGCCCAACACTTCACAGCGCACTACACAGATAAGCCCAACACTTCATATACACATCACATCACAATTCCACAACTCCATAATACCAACAACACAGTCCACAACCTAACCAATCAACTAATAACATCTAACATAAATACGAAGGATAGAGGGTTATACCATCGACGGGATAACCCGTGCGTTACTCGCTGACTGTCACCGTTGATGGCGTTGGAAGGAACGTATGGGGCGGCTAAACTGTGTACGATGACTGTTTGGGCATTTGGATAGCTAGGTGTGGTCTTGGAAAGGGCTTGTGGTGGACTTGTGATGGTGGCAATAAGTGTAACATGATGGATCTGGCTGTGTACAGTGGCTGTCCATCACGTGCAGTGGCTACCCACCACTTTAAGTGGTGGTTTGGACCTAGGATTCGGCTAAGGGAGGTGCGGTGGAACTTGTGGTGGCACTGGGGTGGCGCCACGGTGGTTCTACGATTGCGAATCTAGCCAACGAGTTGAGAGAAGCCGTGGGAGAGTGGGAGAGAGTGTGCATGCGTGGGTAGCAGATCGGGACTAAGGGTGGTCGAGATGGCTTGGTGGTGGCTTGAGGAGACTGGAGATGGCGGTTACACACCGTGGGTGGCGGCGTATGGTGGTGGAGGGTGAGAAACCCGTGCAGTGGAGGAGTCCTATGCGGTGGATCTATGGAGGCTACCAGTCGTGGGTCCATGGGAAGAGGAAGGGGGAAGCTAGAAGGTGGCCATGGTGATGTCCGGTGGCCAAAGTGGCCGCGCACGGCGGCACTAGGAGCGTGCATAGTGAACCCGTGCATGGTGGAGCCACGAACGTGCATGGGAGGGAGGTGGCCGAGAGGTGGAGGCCGAGCTCACTGGAGGGTGATGGCCGGTGGAAGGAGAAGCTACCGTGGAGGTGGTGGCGTAGTTGGACGGCGCACGGCGGCGCAGCAAAGTGAAGCCCGTTCGGGCTGTGCACTGCCGAGGGAAAGGAAGAGAGAACGTGGGAGAGAGATACTAGAATGGGTGAGCTCACTGGAGGGAGGTGGAGCTGGTGGTGGCGGCGGTGAGGTCTGCCGACGCACGGCGGCGCTGGGCTGTGGGATGGAGCATTAGGCGAGAAAGGAGTTGTGTACTACGTACGCTTGGGAGAGGGAGGAGAGAGAGAGAGCTGGGGAAAAGTGAGGGAGAAGGAAGAGGGGCTGGGTTTTTAACTCCGTCCCTTCGACTGGGAATCCTCAAAACGATCTAACGATGGGGGATTAAAATACTGATTTGAAAATGCTTAAACATTAACTTAATTAAAAGTATTAAAAGTAATAAAGCTAGAATATTATTTAAACTAACTTTAGTTTATAAAATAATATTCATTCATGGTTAATAAAATGATGAGTCTCCCTTAACATATTTAAGAGAATAAAACCATTTAATTAATAAAAGTTTTCAACATAATTTAAATCTCATAATATCTAAAATAGTTGAAATCATTTTAATAATGATATTAAAATGATTCCCGACAATTATAATATTTTTCGAGCTCTTCAAGAATATTATAATTGTCGTATCTAAAATCAAACTTAATCCAATAATACTGGAAATACCCCTTATAAATATTTCCAGCAGATTTAAAATACTGGGCGTGTCCTAAAAGTCACACGGTATCTTTTGAAACACGTTATTGTGGTTCGGCACGCATGACGAGTCTCGCAGTTGTTAGATAGAAGGGGTAGATAATTTACATAATTTATGCCCTCGGAGTTTGCTTACGTCAGAAGGAAGGAACGTACGTCAGAAAGAAAAAAGTATACGTAAGAAAGAAGGAGCGAGGTATTACAATTTGATAAAATAAATTTGAACATGAAAATAGAGGCCAAAAGATCTCAAAATTCGAAGTTTGTTAACTTGCAGAATTTAATTTTGGGATTCCAATTTTAAAATTCACAATGAGTTGCTTCAATCCAAGGACTTTAAAGATTAAACAAATTACAAAGATGTTGATTCGTGTAATTTGAGGTGTATTAAGCCGTTGGAGGCTCGAGGAGAATAAACCAAGTCTAACGATTAATTAGATGATCTGGTAGTCTGTTCCGGAATGGTTTTATCTTTAAAAAATCTTTTAAAAGGTGGAAGATGATACATCTATTGAGTCTAAAGCTGGATTTGGATATTGAATTAAGTTGACTTGAATTGAAATGATAAAATATTATGTTTTAATATTATTATTATTTTAAAATTTAAAAAAGTTAAATTTTTTATTATATTTTGTATTAAAATTTAAAAAAAATTGTAATGATGAGTTGAAATAAATTGAGAGGAATTAATGATCCCAATGTACTCTTAAAGATCGATCTTGAAAAGGGTATCGATTAGTGTTAAAGCATTTTTTAAAGTATTTTTTTGTGTATTTAAAAAATACAAAAAATTAATAAAAAAGTATAATACTAAAAAAACAAACAAACACAAATGCTAAAAATATATATATATATATATATATATATATATATATATTTGTCGGTGTACCTGTCATTTTCCTTAAAAGATTTCCTCTCGTCATACAAAATTCTTATCTTTGACACGGATTCAAGTTGGACAAAGAGTTGTGACGTACACGCCTGTTCACCTAAGTGTTAGTTAAGGTTAATCTTATAATTTTCATGGATAAATTGCACTCCAATAAACATAGACCTGCACTTCATTTTTCCAAATCATTTGGGCTACAAGATACAACACAGTGCGGTGGCAATGACAATATAAATTAAGAATAATTTTACTCATCATCTCTATACCATACTTGATTTTTTACATTTTATTTCATATGATAAGCAAATATATTGCGGTGGTTGTACAAGAGAATAATATAATATGACGAATGCTGCAAACTACATTCCTATCCTACTTTCATCATACTATATAAAATATGATATGCTTATCACCATTGAATTTTCCATCATATTTTTTAAAGAAAATTTCAGAAGTTGATTGGTTATACCACCTCATCATATAGAATAGGGATAAGATGAGGTTATAGTTTGTAGAATTTTCCATATAATATATAATAAACCCTAGTCAGCAGGTCGGGTTGAATCAAGACTCATTGAAAATCCAACAAAAACCGTAATAAATCCTTGTCGGGCTTGTTATTCTAATAGGTGTGATCACCAAACGGTGTTCCCCTTGGAATGATACCCTCTAACATGGTGATAGTTCCCATGAGGGGTGATGTTAAAGAAAGTGTCAAGTGACACAACCTTTTGACTTAGTCAAAATGTTGTATCACTTCTTAAGGTTATGACCTTTGGGTTACCATTGGTTTACCAATGGTTGTGCCCTTTCACAATAGGATGTGTCACTCCTTAAGGTTATGACCTTTGGTTTACCATTAGTTAACCAATGGATGTGTCTTTTGCCAACCGGTGCATGATAGCCTATAAATAGGGGTCATTGGTGCACAAATGAGAGCACTCAATTCTCTTTGTTCATCACCAACTTGTGGGACAAATACCTGATATACATTAACAACACCAGAGCCATGTGAAGAAATTGTAGAAAATAAAAGTGAAAGTGGGAGCAGCATTTCAAATAAAGATAAATAGATAGAACACAATGCATGGGCAAAAATTTTAATTTTGCATTGCATGAGTGATCATATTATTCCTTTATTTGAAGACTATGAAACTGCTAAATCAATTATGGATGCGGTTGAATCAAAGTATGGTTTAAGGTCGGATACTTATATACAGTTATTATTGGATAAGTATAACCGGACTTGTATGAAAGAGAATGATGATATTGGTGATCATGTACTTCAAATGGAGTTAATGGCAAAAGAATTACATGACGTCGGTCATCCTCTCACTGACAAAATGCAAGTCACAACCATACTAAATAGTCTTCCTTTATCTTGGGATCACATTATTACTTCTTTAACACACAGTGGAAATGAAGTAATAATGATATCGCTTCTAGTACTTTTAGTACTTGAAGGAGAAATGATGAAAAGAAGGAATAAAGATGATGAATCATCAAATTTATTGATGGCTCAGGACAAGCGTTCTACACAGAATAAGATGAAGCCAAAACAGTTTAAGAAAAAGAAATGGTTAAAAAGGAAACAAAATAAACCATTTTCTAGAAACTGTTTTAAGTGTGGAAAGAATGGTCATTACAAATCACAATGTCCTAACAAAAGAAAAACACAAGAAATCAAGAAATTATGATGACAATCTCAGAAGTAATGCTAGTAGAACTAGTGACAGATTCATGGTGGGTTGACTCTGGAGCAACAAGACATATATGCAGGAACAAAGATATATTTGTCAAACTTGAAGATAAACAAACTGGAGAGCACAAAGTATATATGGGCAACAATACATATTGTGATGTCTTGGGGCAAGGTACATATAAGTTCAAAGTGAATGGTTCCATTATTTTACTTAGTGATGTTCTATATGTACCTAGTATTCGTAGGAATTTAGTATCAGTGCCTGTATTAGATCAGAAAGGCTACACAATTGAGTTTAAGTCTGGAACTGTTGTAATAAGTAAGGGTAATATATCAGTGAAATGCGTGAAAGATCACAATATGTATGTACTGAATGTTGATATTAATAAAATATCTATTTCTGAGTATTTGAATGTGTCTACAGATTGTGCATATTTATGGCATTTAAGATTAGGCCATATAAATAAAAATAAAATGATCAGAATGTATAAAAGTGGATTAATACCACAAATAAACTCAGATAATTTTGATATATGTTAACCATGTATCAAAGGAAAAATGAGTAGTAAATCTTTTTCAAAAAGTTGGAAATCCACGGATTTACTAGAAATTATACATTCTGATGTTTGTGGACCTTTTAAAACAAAAAGTCATAGAGGAATGGAGTATTTTATTACTTTCACTGATGACGATTCGAGATATGGGTATATCTATTTACTCAAGCATAAATCTGAAGCAATTGAGAAATTTAAAGAATTTAAATTAGAAGTAGAAACCTAGTTGGGTAGACCCATTAAAAATTTGAAAATTTAGATAATTTCTGTAAATTAAATGGTATAAGACATATTTATACTATGCCATATAAACCTCAACAAAATGGAATTGTAGAAAGGAGAAATAGAACTCCATTGGATATAGTGCGATCGATGATGGCATATGCTGAACTACCAATATATTTTTGGGGTGAAACATTATCGATTGCTATATATATATTGAATAGAGTTGAAACTAAAGTGAAACCTCTTACACCTTACGAGTTATGAATGAGACACAAACCGGACTTAAGTAAGCTCAAAGTGTGGGGTTGTAAGGCACAAGTGTTTATCCCAAGGCCATTAAGGGATAAATTAAAAAGTAAAACCTGGGAATACAAGTTTATTGGGTATGTAGAAAATGGAAGTGACTACAGATTTTTTCATTCTGAAAAAGGATTGATAGAAAGTATGGATGCTGTTTTCTTGGAAAATAGGAACCTTATTACTCTTGTTGATCAGATAGATTTATTAAATGATTTAGAGAATCAAGAGATCTCCACAGAGTCTGACAATGAAAATTCTAATATTATTCAAATCCAGAATAATAAAAATAAAAGAAAGTCAGATAAAAATCAATCTTCAGGTATTGATGTTGGAGACAGTGGGAGTAAAAGATCCAGAAGACCATTAATACTATTTTAAGATTATTATGTACTAAATACCAGTTTGGAAAATTTAGATAATGATCCTGAAAATTTTTCTGAGGCAGTCAATAGCATTGATTCAGATAAATGGCTTGAGGCCATGAAAGATGAAATATAATCGATAAAAAAAAATAATATTTGAGAGTTAACAGATCTTCCAAAAGATAGAAAAGCTATTGGCTGTAAATGGGTTCTCAGAAGAAAATTTAAAATTGATGGTAGTTTGGAAATGTACAAAGTAAGGTTAGTGGCCAAGGGATATAACTAACAACTAGGTGTAGACTTTGTGGATACATATTCGCCTGTGGTGAAATTCACATCTGTAAGGATCATCATATCCATTTAGATGTAAAAACAGCTTTTCTCAATGGTGAATTAAAAGAGGATATCTTTATGATTCAACCAGAAGGATTCCAAATTAAAGGAAATGAAGAGAAAGTCTACAGGTTGAGAAAGTCACTGTATGGACTTATATATATTGATGATATATTACTAGCAGGTAATTGTCTTGATATGATGCATGAAACAAAAGAATTCTTGAAATCTAAATTTGAAATGAAAGACATGGGTGAAGCTGCCTATATTCTTGGTATAAGAATTTTTAGAGATAAGAATTCAAATCTATTGTATTTAGATCAAGAGAAATATCTAGAAAAAGTACTTAAAAGATTTTGTATGGAAAATTGTAAATCTTTAAGTACGCCTCTTTGCAAAACTTATACTTTAAATAAAAGTATGTGCCCAAAATATGAGGAGGAAATAAGTGAAATGCTTAAAGCTCCCTATACTCAAGCTGTGGGAAACCTCATGTATGCAATGACAAGTACCAGACTAGATATTTGTCATGCAGTAGGATTGGTAAGCAGATTTCAATCCAATTCAGGTAAAGAACATTGGCAAGCAGTGAAACGTATATTAAGATATTTACAAGGTACCAAAAATTTGAAATTGTGCTTTGGAAACAATGATCTAGAATTAATCGGCTATAATGATGCTGATTTTGGAGATGATGTAGATGATAGAAAATCTATAGCTGGATATATATTTCTATTTGGTGGAACATCAGTTGCTTGGTTAAGTAAGAAACATGGCTGTGTTGCTAAGTCTACTATAGAAGCAGAGTATATTGCTTGTAGTACTGCAGTGAATACTGCGGTGTGGATAAAACGCTTTGTTGAAAGCTTAAATTTGGGTACATCCACAGAACCAGTCAATGTGTTTTGTGATAATCAGTCTGACATTTCTTTGATAAAAAGTGGAACACAGAGTTTCAAGGGAAAACACATTGATGTGCATTATCACTATATTTTAGATATAGTGGAAAGATGTGAGGTCAAGGTTAATTTCGTTTCCTTGACCAAGATGGTAGCAGATCCAATGACCAAAGGTTTATCTCTGGAGAAATTCAGAGAACGTGTGACTAGAATGGGATTGAGAGAAACCTAGGTGAAGCAATCTCATGGTCAACACGTATAACTCAGTAAATTTTGGGGACGCCTAGAAAATTAGATTTATGGAGATACCCAAATGAAAATTTTGGTCATTTGTAAAGTCACTGATAAGGTGATCAAGGAAAAACCTCAAGAATGGCCTTAGGGTGAATACTTGATAAAATTTCAGTGTAGGTTGATTAACCAAGTAAAAGGTTGATCATGGTAAAGTCGCTGATAAGGTGATTAAGAAAAAACTCAGGTGAGTAAGTACTTAACAAAAATTCAGTGCCATTCACTAAAGTTTTAGTGAAATGTGATTTGATTACCTAAGTAAATGGTTAATCATTTGCAAAGTCGTTGATAAGCTGATTAGGAAAAACCTCAAGAATAGCCTCTAGAAGAAGTACTTAACGAAAGTTCAGCGCAGGTCGATACATGTAGTATGTATTCGGCTGAAGTCGTCAATTGTGACAGGGGTATGGATTATTGATCCAGTCACAGAGAATTGATATCGTTCACTAAAAAATTTTTTTTAGTGAAATGAAGTCACCCCTAATATGTGATCAGTGGGAGCACATATGGTAAATGGTGCGGTCAGATAAGGTAATAACAAAAAACGTGTGCACGTAGAGGCTTATCATGCTCTGACGCTGATCTGCAAGAGTAGCAGATGAGAGTTGAGGTGTGGAAAGCTTATATTGGTACCAAGGTAAAATACTCAACTGGATCATCACCGTTTTGTGTGATCAATTGGGAGATGTTATTCTAAGGGGTGTGATCACCAAACGGTGTTCCCCTTGGAATGACACACTCTAACATGGTGATGGTTCCCATGATGGGTGATGTTAAAGAAAGTGTCAAGAGACACAACCTTTTGATTTAGTTAAAATGTTGTGTCACTTCTTAAGGTTATGACCTTTGGGTTACCATTGGTTTACCAATGGTTGTGCCCTTTCACAATAGGATGTGTCACTCCTTAAGGTTGTGACCTTTGGGTTACCATTGGTTAACCAATGGATGTGCCCTTTGCCAACAGGTGCATGATGGCCTATAAATAGGGGTCATTGTTGCACAAATGAGAGCACTCAATTCCCTTTGTTTATCACCAACTTGTGGGACAAATATCCTCACGAGAGTGTCACCATATTGTTGTAATTTCCTCTTCCATTTGTTATTTATTTCTCTATAGGGCTGGGTCATCAAATCGGACTGCTTCAAACACAACCAAGCTCTACACAGGAGCTAGCCCAACTAGGTAGAGTGCTTGTTTCCAACTTTCATATCTCATCATCATCATCAAGGAAAAGCCTCCCTTTGGCTTCTCCTTCAGCAGCTCTGACTGGGAAGTTAATGATCAGGCTAAAAGGTATCGTTCTAACTTCCTTTGAAATCATGCCATCTTGCTGCATTGGTAGAATGGTATTCTGATATAAATGCACATTAACTACATGCAAAGGAACATCAAGTGTAACATAGCGCCCTTCTTTTGATGCAATGGTTTGTGTCTATCAAACAAACAGACCAAAATTCCTGGGGAAACAATAGTTTAACTTTGATTTCCCTTTCTCAAGAACTGGAAATACCAAAACACTGCTCCCCAGCAAGAATTGTGTGCTCAATCCAAAATAGTCATGTATCTTGGGAATGAGAAGAAAACCTCAAGTCCTTGAAGAGCTTTGTGAGTTGCAACTGATTGAGAGAAACCAAAGAGACCGTGAGGATCATATTCCAAAGCGCCATTGTAGTGAACTACACTAGTGGCTATGATTTTAAACCCTATAGCTAGGCACCTACAAACCTGATGCATTTATCTTGCAAGGAGGATCATCCCTTCTTGTACATCTTTGTAATGTTGTTGCAGTCCAAGCAGCATATCCAACCAAGTCCTGTACCAGATGGACACTGTTTGCAGCAACATATACATGAGACAAAAACTGAGGTGGTTGACTTGAAAAGGATTTCCATCATTATGGGAATATAAAAGATAGATTAGCTTATGAAACAAAAACTAACGCAAAGAAAGAGAGAAGGTTTATATATCTTTTTCCATAACTTTTTTTTTGTTCAATCTTTCAAGTTAGTATTGGCGGTAACGAAAAGAGATTGAATAAAAAGACAGAACTCATGAAGTTGGTGAAGAGAAACAAAGAAAATATTTTCTTACATTGTGCTGTCAAATTATGATGCCCATATCCATTATTTCCTCTTAATTGTGTAATTGCATAATCTCAGCCATTTATCTGTAAATACGTAAATAATGCTTCCCATGTATAGTAGATACACATAGATGTAATCTTTTCATACCAGCTATAAACGTTTAACTTGTATTCTATTTAAATCAATACAAAGCCTACACAGAAGGTAGGCTATTATTTTACATGGTATCAGACGTCTCAGGAATGGAGTCTACTTCCAACTTATCGGTCCCCCAAGGTAGGCTATTATTCTACATGGTATCAAACGTGTCCAATGGTCCTACCAGCCCTCATTTCTCTCTTGCCCTCCAGCGGTTGAAGTCACGCCTCCACTAGCTCCTCATAAAACTCATCCTATGATTACAAGAGCACAAGATGGTACCCATAGGCCTAAAGTTCTCTTCTCCACTCATTATCTTCTTCCTCTGTGTTTTGTGGCAGATCTGGTTGCCCAACCTTAGGAGCCTTGCAATTATAAAAAGACCATTCAAGATCCAAATTGGAATCAAGCAATGCAACAGAAATTAATGCTCTCCACGCAAATTCCACATGGACCTTAGTTCTGAAGCAGCCTAATATGAATTTGGTCAGTAGAAAATGGGTTTTTAAAATTAAAACTCGTGCCAATGGCCAAATTGAACGTTATAAAGCTTGTCTTATGGCATAAGACTTCACCCAGCTTCAAGGCCTTGACTATGATGAAACCTTTAGCCCAGTCGTCAAGCCTAGAAAAATTCATTTGATATTCACTTTGGCCTTGTCACAAGGTTGGTCACTCAAGCAACTTGATATGAGTAATGTTTTTTTGCATGGAGTTTAAAAGAAAGAGTTTATTTAACACAACCACCTGGCTTTGAAGATCCCACATGCCCGGACTATGTTTGTCAGCTTCATAAAGTATTGGATAGATTAAAGCGATCCCCTTGGACTTGGTATACAAAGTTCAGCTCATTTATCCAGCAGATGGGTTTTTGACGTTGTGTCTATGATAATCTTCGTGATATCCTACTGATATCCTCATGATCTTAATCTTTGTGGATGACATTCTTATCACTGGTAGTTCTCCTTCAAAAATCAAAGATGTCATCACTCATTTATCCGTATCATGTGGATCTTGGTGATCTACACTATTTTCTGGGGGTGCAGCTCACACGTGATGAGAACACTCTCACACTAACTTAGACAAGGTATTTGCTTACACTACTTCAAAAATTTGGCTTGGATGGAGCAAAACCTGTGGCAACCCCTTTAGCTTCCAGTGTTCACTTATTTGCTCCTAAAGGCAATCTTCTGCCTGATCCAACTATGTACCGATAGTTAGTAGGCTCTCTTCAATACCTTACACTAACTCGTCCGAACATTGCCTATGTAGTTAACCTCGTTAGCCAATTCATGCAAAGTCCTAGAAATCCTCTTTTAGTTCCAGTTAAGCGTATCTATCGCTTTTTTAAGGGAATTATAAGCCTCAGACTTCATTATGTTAAATCACCAATCAATAGGCTTAATGGTTATTGTGATGCTAGTTGGGCAGGTTCCATAGACAACCACCGCTCCCGACGAGATTGCCATTTATATGGGGGATAATTTACTCTCTTGGGGAGTAAAGAAACAAGCTATTGTTTCTCGGTCCATGGCTGAAGCAGAGTATTGCGCCTTGGCAACCACCACTGCCGAGCTTATGTGGTTCTCACATCTTCTCACTAGCTTGGGATATGTACTTTCTCCACCCACACTTTATTGTGGTAATATTAGCACTACCACTATGGCTAAAAATCCAGTATTTCATCATCGCACGAAACACATTGAAATAGACATTCATTTTGTTCGAGAACAAGTAACTTGTGGAGTAATTTCGCTTGCACATATTCCAGGTTCTGAACAAATAGTTGATATTTTCACCAAGCCGTTATGTGCACCCAAGTTTCTTCCAAATCGAGGCAAGCTCTTTGTTCGTTCAGCACCTCCTTGAGCTTGAGGGGGAATGAAGATACATTCTGTGTTGTTTTGCTATGGTGTTGTTGTGCTATCAAATTATGATGCCCATATTCGTGATTTCCTCTTAATTGTGTAATTACATAATCTCAGTCATTTATCTATAAATATTTAACTGATGCCTCCCATGTATAGTAGATACACATAGTTGTAATCTTTTCATAGTAGTTGTAAACGTTTAACTTGTATTCTATTTAGATCAATACAAAGCCTACACAAAAGGCAAACTATTATTCTACATTTTCTTCCTTGATGAGGGCTGCAAAGAAATCACAGGGAAAGGGATCTAATGTCTTAATGCAAAGGGATCTGAGTCAGATGATGCTCAGCTTTTAGATTGCACGTTGATGGAGCTGCTCTACCTTGAGACAGCAGGTTAGCACAAGTACAACATGAAACATTGACTTTTACCTTGATTTGGGACAATTTTGAGCATATATCAGTATTTTGGTCATAACTTTAGCTACAAGTATCGGATTTGCACATATGACCCCAACTCAGAAAGCTCTTTTCATTGTGCACACCGTGGTCACCATCTACGCTCAATGGTTATTGTTTTCGAGCTCAAAATCAGTTGTTCTCCCCTTCAAATCTCTAATTTTAGATATTTTTTGTCTTTTATGAAAATATTTCGTTTATCGCTTAGCAAGTGATTTTTATCCCAATTTTGGCAAGATTTTTGGCAAATTGCTTCTTTATTTACGTGTTTTATGTTTGGGGTGTTTATTAGGATTTTGCTATTTTTGCTAAAATCCTGATATTTTCAAATTTACAGCTATTTCAGCCCGGCTTATGGGTTTGGTTGGACATTCTGGAGTTTTGATAATTTTCAATTGAAAATAGAGTTATTTTCTTTGTGTTTTGGGTGAATATCTTGTCTTCTTTATTTCGATTATCTGTTGAAATTAGCTGTCAAGATTAATCTAAATTCTGTTCAGCGTCATGTTGGACTAAAAAAAAGGGGGACCTACACTCTTGGCTTTGCAACTGAGTATTTTGGCACTTTTATGACAGTAGTTGCATTTGAATGGAGATTCAAAATTCAGCTAGCAAGAATCTTAAGTGAGAAAAGATAAGAAACCAGAAGCTCAAGTACTATCCCACCATACTTATTATTACAGGTCGAATATCAAGATGATAGAGAAGTAGAAGAACAAATTAGGAACTTCAAATGAGGCAGGTAGGAGAACAAGAAAGTCCCATTGCAATGAAAAGAAAAGCCGGATGATACTAGTCAAAACAAAAGCCAGAGTCAAATTTGCAAGTTATGGCCCATTAATTGATGTTTGCAGTCTTATCTATTGTGTGCTTATTTTAAAAAAAGTGAATAAATTTCATATTCATATCAAAAAAATTATTTTTTAATTATAAATTTTATTTTGTTTTAAAAAAAATATGTAAAACAATCTCGTTATGTTCATATATGAGATGAGATGAGTTAATATTAAAATTAAAAATTAAATAAAATATTGTTAAAATATATTTTTTTAATATTATTTTTATTTTAAGATTTAAAAAAATTGAATTATTTATTTTATTTTATATAAAAATTTAAAAAAATTTTATAATTAAATGAGATGAGATGAATTGAAAGAAATTATAAAAATAAATCAACTTATACACCCTAAAACAGAATCTAACATTAGTCTTTATTAACATGCTACCTTCAAGTCATGATGCAGCTTTTTTAGGGGTCCACAAGTTACTTTCTTCAAATATGCGAAAAGAAGGTCAAGAATTTTGGCTCGAAAAGTCTGGAAAAAGACATGGAAATACTGAAAGAGATTTCCAAGTTTACATACGGCCTTATCTATCTCATGTGGACCTTTAAAGTTTTAGTTCTATTTTTGTTTGAAGTTACTCATCAAAGATCAAAGATCTTTCACACCTAAAAGTTGTTTCTGGAGAAAAACAGAGTAAATATTAGCAGCGAGACTAATGATCAATTCCATCATTTTCCAAACGATCTGATCAGAGTCGCTTAACTTCAATATATTTAATTTAATTGACACACAAATCACTAAACTCAAAAGCAAAACTAGTGATAGATTGATAATATAATATAATAACATAATTGAGTGCCAAAGAATCTTTACGTAAAGAATAAGCCATAAGGCAGATGATTGTTATTGCTAGGGCTTTTATTAAACGAATTTTGCAACGTGTCCCAACAACACCACTCAAAGAGACTTTGTGTACAAAAGAAATACGCAATGAATTTAGTAGACAATCACTTTCAACAAAGAATCTCATACGGGTTGCCTTCTTTTTTCTTTGAGTAATGTTATATATAGTTGTAGAATGTGCAAGCATCATGTAATCGTTTTAAAAAAGAGTATAATTCACTATTAAAAATTTAATTTTTTTTTCATGTGAGTCTTATATTTATTTATTTTTTTTTAAAATGATTACGCGGAGCTTGTGTATTCACGACTGCAATTATCATTTCTCTTTTTCTTTTATAGGATATTACACAACTAGGTATATCAAATGCGATTTTAACCACGTATAATAATTGTTGACTCATTTTTCGGTCACATAGGCTTATAGTATAGTCGGATAACTCTCTCTCTCACTTGATAGTAGTATAAGGCGGTTGTGCTTGCGAGGGACATATATAGATAAAAAATAAATAAAAAAGTTAGATCTATGCACACATTTTCATTCTTCATTCGAACATAGTTAAGGAATTCCAAACAAATAAAAAAGTCTAACAAGAAAATCTCACTTTCTCTTTTAAATTTTAAATTTAAAACTCTAGCCGACGAGACACCTTGAAAAACTAGGTCGCCTTTTCTCAAAGCTGAACCCACGAATTGTGACCGGGCACCATTGCATGTTGATGGATGGTGCACACCGAGGTATATGACCTTTCAGGTCCAACACTCTAATAAGTTGAACCCGTAGGACCATTCTCGATGTCGCCAAAACAAAATGCTACACTACACCTCGTCGCCCATTTGTAAGGATCTCGTTTATTTGGTATGACTTGATATTGTGTACGTGAGAGTATTTCACATATTTGTCTTAAATTCTTAAAAAAAAAAAAAAAAAATTTTGAGGATTGAACCTCTAAAATTTTATTGAAAACAACCCTCACTTATGGCGAAGAAAAATCTAACAAAACAAACAATAAACCACTAAACCTTACCAACAAAATATGAAACACATGCAACAAAGGTGAACCCCACCCAAAAACTATTTCCTAAAGCTAGGCAAGCCAAGATAATCCAATCTAATCAAACCTCTCAAACAAAGGGGCAAGTCCTCTGTACCCATGTAAGTACAATTCCTCCCCGCCTCCCCCTGCCTTGCTAAAAAATCCGTCATTTTATTACCTTCTCTTAACTGATGTGTAATCGTGTAATCGAAGTCAAGAATAACCTTAATAAGCTCTTCCCAAAAATTCCATAAATACCAAACTGTACAAGAAAATTTTCCCAACCATTATACCACCAACATCAAGTCGCACTCAATCTCTAACTTCCTTATATCCAGGTCCCTACGAAGTAATAAACCATGAAATAATGCACAAAGCTCAGCTTCATGATTTATACCATAATCAAACTTTGCTGAAAAAGTTGCCACTACTCATCCTCAATCATTCTACACCACTCCACCGTCCCTATAGCTGCCCGGATTACCTCTATAAGAGCCATCAACATTTAACTTGAACCAACCTTCTCTTGGCCTCTTCCAAGAAATCTGCATAGGACGCCGGGAATTTGTAACCAAAACCGGTACCTCAAGTTCCTCAAGGATAGCACGGTCCAATCGGGACATAGCCCCAGCCTTCAAAAGCTTACCAAAAATCAATCTCAACCAAGTTTTAATAGACAACCATATACTGTCCACTGAATCACATCTCCCTTCCATCCTAGCTAAGTACCGCCACTTCCATAATTTCCATGATAAAACTAGCATCAACCCAATCAGCACTCTCTTTTGAGATGACTTCTTGGCACACCGAAACTAGTAGCAAACCTGTCCCCACCAGCTTGTAAACTCTTTGCAATTTATGCCTAACGCCACCGACGCCCTTTTCCATATTTCTTTGGCTATATCACCTAAACTTAGAGCATGATCTCGATCTTCTATCTCACCCAAACCACAACAATTGCAGCAATAAACTAAAGGAACACCAACGGATTGTACATGAGCATCTACTGGGAGGCAATTAAACCTCGCTTTCCACATGTAGATAGAAGCTTTTTTCGGTAAAAGATTACTCCAAATCCATTCCATTCCTTCCAACTTAGGCCCTTTCACCCAAATCACATCCCACACCGACGACAAAGAGAACTTACCATCATGATTTGAATGCCATATTAACATATCTTTACCTTCACGACTACTCGGAACTTTAGCAATAATTTCCCTTGCCTGATTGCAACCAACCAAGCTTTCTAACAACTGCTCATCCCAAACATTATCAACCCAACAGTCTTTAATTTTCAACTATGGGCAAGAGACCATAGAGTTGCAAATAGCTAAAGGTCCATTAGATATCCACTTCTCAAACCAAAACGAAACATTACCCTCTCGCACCTTGATAGACATATTTTCCAGGACTTCTGGCAACACCTTAGAGATTGATTTCCAAAGCCTAGAGTCGCCACTCTTTACTTTGGACACCAAAACATTCTCACCTTTCAAATATTTTGCTTTAATGAAACTTGACCACAAATTATTTGTTGACAAAAGTCTCCAAACAAATTTCACGTGCATGGCTTTTTGAACATCTGCAAAAATTCTAATGTCTAACCCCCCCCCCCCCCCTCCCTCCAACATTTGTTTACACATATGTGACCATGAAACGCATTTACTTTTAGACTCTCCCCAAAAGAAATTTGATAAAATAGAATTCAGCTTACTCAACACCATCTTCGAAACATCCAAAACCGCTAGCAAATATGTCGCCATACAAGAAAGAACATGTTTAAGTAGGATCAACTGCCCACCTTGTGATAATAAACGCCACTTCCAACCTGCCACCTTATTATGAAATTTAATCACCAAGAGTTCTAAAATATGGCCCGTAAATCTCTAAAAGACAATCGGTGCACCCAAATACCATGCGGGCAAACTCCCTTCTTCAAAACACATAAAACTCATAAGATTGGAGTGCTGAGCTAAACTGATTTTTTTTAGAAGAACATAGCTAATTTATCACGATTAACCAGCTGCCCCAACCAGCTAGAATACACATCCAACACCTTGGAAATTCCATTAATAGTTCGCATTTCCCCATTCGAAAAAATTAGTAGATCATCCGCATACAACAAATGACAAATCAAAGGTGCACCACGGGGATGAGAAAATCTCCCAATCCAACCTTCCTCAAACCCTTTGTGCAACAACCAGAACATAATCTCCTCCATTAAAATAAACAAATAAGTCAACAACGGATCACCTTGACGATGACCCCTTGACGGCTAAAGAAACCCCTTATATGTCACATTCATCATAATTGAGAACCATGGAGATTTGATGCACATCTCCACCAAATCACAGAATTTTTTCAAAAAGCCATACGCCGCCAAAACATCAAGTAAAAAATTCTAGTCCACTCTATCATACGCTTTTGCCATATCAATTTTCATCATCACATTACCGCCACAAAATTTCTTATTTATCAAATGAACAATCTCCTGCGCTAAAGAAATATTCTCAAAAATACTTCTACCTAGAATAAAAGCCCCTTGCTCGGGAGAAACAATATGAGGGATATACACCACCAATCTCTTCACTAAGATTTTTGAAAAAAATCTTGTAAGCCACCGAACACAAACTAATCAGACGAAATTTATCAAAACTCTTCGACTCCTGCATTTTCAGAATCAGAATAATAAAAGAAGAAGAGTAATACCTCGACAGAGAATTCTCCGGAAAAAAAAAAAAATTGCACGCCACTTCCACCACATCCTCCTTCACAATATCCCAACACGAAAGAAAAAAGGCCAATCTAAGTCCATCAGGACCTAGACTACTATTTTTTAGAATTGACTCCAATGCCTCACACACCTTTGCCTCCGTCAGAAGTCTACAAATGTCTTCATTCTCATCCACTGAAATTACAGGACTCACTAATGAAGATAAATCTGAAATCTGAGTTGCCCCGCCCCAATGAGAAAATGCTCAAAATACTTCACAGTGCCAAGATGCAACTCTTTCGGTGAACAAAGCGTTGCTCTTCCGGTGAACGAAGTTCAACGCCATTAGACAAAAACATTGATGCTATAGTTGAATGTTGCCTCCTCATATTAGCCACAACATGAAAATATTTGGAGTTTTGATCACCTTCCTCCAACCATTTTTTCTTGGCAATCTAAGGTAACCGAATTTCTTCATTTTGCTCCCAATATTTAAGCTCTGTTTACAAAACCAACAACTCCAACTCTAACTCCTTATCAAAATGCAATTGAAGTTGGAAATCTACCTGTTCAATCCTCTCCTCAATCTCCTTAATAGTATTATTAACATGCCCAAAGACATGCCTATTCCAACCTTTCAGAAATACTTTTAACTTCTTCAACTCTGTAGCAAGCTTAATTAAACCAAGCTCCAACATAGGCTCTTTCCAAACCGAAACCACTCCCTCATGAAAAAAAGGATGCTGCAACCACATATTCTGAAATCTAAAGGAAGTCGGACCATACATTTCCTCAACTTTCAACCCCTGAATCAACATAGGAGTATGATCCGAAGATTTCCAAGATAAGTACTCCATATAGGCCGATGGATACTCTCTAAAAAAATCAGCATTCATGAGTGCTCTGTCCAGCCGAGCCCTGATTCTGGCACACCCCTATTGGCCATTACACCAAGACATCTTGTGGCCTCTAACCGGAAGATCTAATAAACCACAGCAGTCTAGACATTTTGTGAAGTCCCCCATTGCCACCAAAGGTCTCGGATTTCCACCAACCCTCTCCCCTTCATTACGGATGATGTTGAAATTGCCCACAACCAACCATAGAATGCTCGCATTCCACAAAGTTTTCCGTGCACCACCTTCAATAGAAATAGTGAGCAATTGATCCGACATATCCACAATGTTCACCCTCAAATCATCATGCCATAATAACCATAGTTTACCACCCATCGCAACATTAGAACCAAAATTCTTAAAACCCAAGTAATTCGTCAAATTGGGAAGCTTATCCTCCCCTGCAAATGGTTCTGCAATAGAAACAATCGATACTTTTGACTTCAAAACCAAACTTTTAAGTCGACACTTTGATGTACCTACACCCCGCACGTTCCACACTAGAACCTTATCAATCATAAATTCATTTTTGAGGGGCGGGATAACACTCGCTGAGAATTACGTAAAACCATACCATCTCTATTCTTCGAGTGAACCCGAGAACACCTTGCTTCACTTTCAAAACGATAACCCTTCTCTTTTGCAAATTGAGTAAGCAAAACATTTTCATCATGGTCTAACATTTGGTCCTCCTCCACTACGTAGTCCAAACCCGCACCCTCCAGCGCCAGTAGGTCATCTACAACCCTAGAAGAACCTCATTCCTCCCAAGCCAATCTATTACCACCATCGAACATTAGGAAATCAACTACAGGAGAGAAGTTGTGAACTTTTAAAGGAGACTCAACAGTCTCTACAATCTCACCAAATTCTTTCGAATTACCCCTTCCATCAACACCCTCTTCCCTCCAACTAACCCCCTCCATCTGCGGAGGCACCCCCAACACCAACAACAAATGATTATCATAAGCTGGTAACATCTCATCATTCCTCTCCTTTGTCGTACTTTGACCCAAAACAATATCCTGCACCTTCTCCACACCCTCCAGCATACTCGTTTGGCCTTGCTCAGCCTCGACTGTAGTAGTCTGCTGTTGCACCATCGACTGTTGCACCACGGTGCCTTCAGAACCTTTTTTCCACGCCACACTTCATTATTCCCTCCCTAATTACCGACGTCCCTCTTCTCCTTTTTTTTCCTAACTGTTATTTGTTGGCCCATTCTGCACACCACTTTCGTATGCCCCCGACGGCGACACTTAGAGTAATAAAAACCTAATTTTTCATACTTCATTGATTGCCATATTGTTTTGTTAGCCACCACAATAGGAAAACCCTGCACCAGTTCAGCCGACAAATCAATCTCCACACAAACACGGGCCCTCGTTGGACGAGTACAAGACAAAGTAGCGTTATCCGTTCCTAAATAACTCCCAAACCGACTAGCTTGAATTTGAAGACAATCCCTATGATACAAGTGCATCGGTAAACTTGGGAAAAAAATTCATTGTGCCACCATAGACAGTTTCGCATTCAGATCAAAATCCTTAGTCCATTGAAAAATACAAAAACTACACCCATTGATCACACGGCCTTCTCTTGCCCACCCATGCACAAAGTCACGCTCACTAACCATCTGAACCAAAACATGATAGCCATCCATAAAACTCACCGTTGGAATATTAACCAGACCCCAAGTTTTCACAATCGCCAATCTCACTGAATCAATAGAAGGTCGAGTATGTAAAAATTTCAAAACTAAGGCAAAATGAAAGTCCTCTACCACTTTATTCATCTCAGCCTCTGTTAAAACAAATCCAAATTCACCATCCACATCCACTGGGAAACGGATCGGCATCTTAAAAGCCGATGTAGTGTTCAGACTAGCCAACGCCTGCATGCAAGACTTATGAGGAATCCCACCACCCTTCTCACCTAGAGAACCACCAACCATAACATCCAGGAAAGCCCACCCAAACACCGTCAACGTCGGAGGGCCCAAAGGCACCGTCATGAGGCGTAAACCCTAGAGGGCCAAGTCTCAAAACGAGAAAACAGAAACTCCTTGAAAGATAGAGCGTTTAGGTGTGATAATCGTTTTTAAACATCAAAATGCATAAGATTCCTTTTGCTTATGCATTTTGATGTTTAATGGTAGAGTCAACAATATATTTGTTTAAGACGATCTTTCTAGTTATTGGATGATTCAGTTCAGTTTGATAACCAATGGTGTAACAAAATATAAATCTTTGTGTCCAATGTTAGAGATGGCCCTTGTCTTTTGATTTCTCATGGCTGCTAAGTACGTATCACATGAATGAAAACGAGGTTTTTGTTTTGTATGAGATTTTTAATCTTTATACTTTTGACTTTGATCTAATCAGTCATTTCGTTAATAATATGTAATTAGTTTATTTAAAATATTACATTAGCACTAGTCACAAAGTGCAATGTATCATTTAAAAAAAAAGTTAAATATAAAGAATCATTTAAAATATAAAATAAAAAGAATAGACAGTTTATGTGGCGGCCAAGGCTATTCTTGGGTCGCCAAGGTAGTTTATGTGGAGTCAACTCGCCTAATTTTTTCTTAAGTATTTTATATTTAACTTTTTATTTTTTAATGACATGTGGCACTCAGAGATTGGTATTGACAATGTATTTTAATAGATTATTATGTAATTACTAAAGAAATGATTGATTTGATCAAACTTGAAAATACATGGGGTAAAAAAATTTAAAATTAAAATATATGGACTTATTTATCCAAAAAGCAAACCACGTGAATTATTTTAATATTAACCATTTTTTATAATTTGTGATAAACAAAACTTAAAATATGATCATTTGGATAATTATTGAGTAATAAATTGGTATCTTCATCCACTCTTTGTTAACTTTTTAATAGAAAATAATGACATTGTTGAGGACGTGTTTCACCGCCACCACCAAACGGTCGCGTGCAACCAAAGAATAAAGCGGCTTAGTGGTTCGAGGGAACGTCTCTAATGCCTAAGTCAGTAATAGTATAAGAGTAAATGTATAAAGTAGCCAAAAAATCCCTCTCCTCTTTGTTACCTCTTGTAGGCTATTTATAGAAATTATTTCCTTGGAACGATAGAGTTCAATTTGACTTGTAAAATATTTTCCTTATAAGAGTTTGACCTAACTTCTTTGCCTTAGCTAGTAGCTAAAGTGTGGCGAGAGGGACTTACAGTAGGCATGCAAAATAATTTGGGAGAGAAACTTATAGTGGGTGAGTGAGTACACAGGGGCTGGCGAGGAGTTTTTGGTAAGTGAAAGCTTGGTCGACACGGGGCGGCGAGGCTTGTTGTTGCATGCTCGTTGGCCGCCACAAGTACTAGCGGCAGATTGTTGCTTGCCCGTGATACCTATTGATTTACTTACGAAAGTGCACATAACCGCCATTATATCTTCTTAAATTACTATCTTGTCTTAACTCCCATTGGTCTCTCTTCGTCTTTTGACCCCCATCTCAGTCTTTCCTCTGTCCTCCTTTCAGTTCCTGCTCATCAATTCCTTCTGGTTGGGTGGTCAAGGCGATAAGGGTGTCTTCAGCATTAACAAAATCGTCAGCCCAAGTGGAAGGGATTTTCCTGGCCAGCTCGGCCATGAAAGGGCTCATTGGCAAAATACCTCCCAGCCAGGCTGCTAGTATGATTTTCTCGTCTTGATCACTGGCTGTCATCTTCTTTTTATTGAACGTGTTAAATATGCTTTCAGATTTGCATCCTCTCTTTGATTGACAGTTAATAAGTTGTAGTGTACCAAACCATCTTCTCGCTGATCCCTTTAGAGTCAAAGGAAAAGCCATACACGCAATTTCTCATAGGAACCCGTGAAGCGTCATATGGGCTTTAAAAGTCTCAAGATGCTCCACGGGATCTTTTGAGCCGTCATACAAGTCTACCGACGAGACCTTGAACTTTAGAGGCAGAGGCATCGCCATAATTTTAGCAGAGAGCGGTAGATTTGTGCTGAACAACAATTGATCAACCGAAGAGGATGTTCTTATCTTCTTGGCCATCTCCTCATATTTATCCATCAGGTTGTGCACGTCGTGGTGCAGCTTATTCGTTTCCTCGTCCTCCTGGTGGCCTTTGCCAATACCCAAACTGTTTGCCTCCATCTCTACCCTGTCAACCTAACTGGGTGTCATGTCCTCTCCTGACGACCCGTTTCATGACTTGTGAGCCTCATTCTCCTTTCGCAGTGAGTCAACCTCTGTGGTGAGTTTCTTTATTACCTCCTCCATTTCCATAAGTCTCTCCTTTATGTTTTGTGAAGTTTCTCCCTGATCTCTAGTTGTCTGAGACCGTGTGGTGATGGACATGTGAAAAGTACGCTAAGTGTGAGACTAAAAGATCCCACAGAAGACGCCAACTATTGAGGACATGTTTCACCGCCACCATCGAACGGTTGCATGCAACCAAAGAATAAAGCAGTTTGGGGGTTCGAGGAAAAGCCTCCAATGCCTAAGTCAGTAATAGTATAAGAGTAAATGTATAAAGTAGCCAAAAAATTCCCCTCCTCTTTGTTACCTCTTGTAGGCTATTTATAGAGGTTATTTCCTTGGAACAATAGAGTTCAATTTGCCTTGTGAAGCCTTTTTCCTTTCGAGAGTCTGAGCTAACTTCTTTGTCTTATCTCTTATACCTTATCTATTTGCTTTATCTCTTCCTTTAATGATATGTTTCCAAAGGGTTTGACCCAGTCAATTTAGTCCCTAATAGGCATGATATCTGCTTGTTATATCCTGACCAATGAATTGGGAAGACATAAGAAACGGAATTGAAAAGTTTTTGAAGATGCAGATCTACGGCTTTCCAAGCTGTAATTCGTTATTTTCTCATGTATCTTTTACATTTTATATTATTTCTTTTGTTTTAAGTTCAAATTAAAAAATAATCATATAGTCTCTTGGATTTTTATTCATAGAGTATGTCCTCTACTTTGTCTTAAACAGAGTGTGAAGTTGTTTAATTTTGTCTTAGGACAGAGTGTTGTCTCTCAGACGTTTTGTTTGTAGAGAGTTACAACAATAGACTAGACCATGTCAGTCACAAAGAAATTTGTGTATTGGGGAGCCTTAAAAGTAGTAGTTGGCTTGTATTCTGTATGTATCAGGTCAACATTGTAATGTCTTATTATAAATGAATGGAGTTTGTTCTACCTTTAAAAAAAAAAAAAAAAATTGAAGAGAGAAATAAAAATCTAAAATCAAATAATTAAAATTAAAATGGTTATGTGGTATAGTATTTTTTTAGAAACAAATTTTGGTTGCTAACTATGTATTTTTTACGCGTCCTTGTATTATTAAAAAATTGGACCGAGTGACCAATATTTAACATGGTGATTAACTCATAGATCAATTTTAGATTTTTTTTTTTTTTTTAGAAATGATATTTGCGTCATAGTGTGCGTAAGTTTTGCACACTCATTTTTTTCATGGATAAATTTTTGTGGATAAATCTGAAATCCACATAATCGATCCCATTTTTTTTTCGATGGAGCTCGAAGCTTGCACCGCCTTCTGACTATATCTAGGATTACCTTTTTTTTTTTTTTTTTTTATAATATCCGAAGAACCAATCTGTAAGTAAAAATAAGACAAACCAAAAGGAACAATATACAATAATTGTCTTATGTTTGGATTCTATGTAACAATTAGCAGTAAAATAAGACAAACCCGAAGACATGCCACTTGAACTTGTCCCCATCAGACAGATTTCCCAAGATTCATTGATGGATTCTACCCGTGAGGAAGGATTTTGGTCCCTCCACTGCCATTAATTGCCGAGCATGTCACCAAATATGGTCCCAAACTTTGGTTCACTGACCCAATGGCTCTGCTAAAATAAATTCTCATTTCTCACCGTGGAATGTGGACGAGTCACAAAACCAAATAGCCCATGAATGCCCACAAATCAAACATTCCAATATGTCACCAGATAAAAGAAGGAAAAAAAAAATCAAAAGAATTAAAAATTTATTTATCATGCTTCCCTTGTCTATCTTGAATTTGTCTATCCATGTCAAGAATGATTCAGAAAGGCATATCATTTTTCAAAACTGAACGTTTGGGGCCACATCTCTTGGTGAAAGCTAGCTATTTAACTAGTTCTGTGTAGAGAAATTTTTAAGAATGCGGTGCATGAGACCAAGATTAATTTACTCTACAAAGGTGAGTCCGAAGGACCTTGTCTTTGAGTCACTCATAGTTTGACATTTATTAGATTTTGGATTTGAACTAGAATATAGATTTATCTTAAACTATTACTATTAATCGCCTAAAGATTCATTGAATTCCCTAATGGACTTGTGGTCTAAGTTATAGTTCAAACTTGACTTGAACGAACGCTTGTGACTTATTATCATCTAGATTCCTTCTGCTCGATTCTCAGTTGATAGAGTGCTATTATGGTCATATGGAAGTTCGTCATGTCATGGACATGCATGCACGTTTCGACAGATGTATCTGCGCTTACTTGACAGATGAATCTACATTTGTAAGTGGGTGAGATTCAGAGAGAGAAGAAGGGCAGCTGCAATTGAGTTACTCGTATGGAAATGGGAAAAGAAATCATCTAATCCTCAAATTTTGTTCCCCATTTTCCAGGAAATGGCAAAGTTCTTGCCTACGGAAACTGTCAAGCCTTTAATCTCTATCATCACAATCTTCTTCTTATCCTCTCCATCGTCTAGCTCCTCCAGGAACTTCTGCTCTGTTATGTTCATCTTTATGTTTGAATCACCCGTCACAGCGTTTCCATCTATCTCAAGTGAAGATGCCTCTCCACTTCCATCCAATCCCAGCACTGAAATCTTCTCTATATGCCAACCCCTACCCAAAGCAAACGTGCTCTCCTGGACTTCTGACCACACCTTCGCATTTCCCTTTGTAATTGTTCCATAGAAATCAATATAGGTGGAATACCCGTTTCCAAGTTTCATATCTGGAAGCTCATCCTCATCAAGGAAAAGGTTTCCTTTGGCTTCTCCTTCAGTAGTTCCTGCTGGGAAGGTAACGACCAGGCTAAAAGGTGTCATTCTAGCTTCCTTTGAAATTAGGCCACCCTGCTGCATTGGTAGGATGGTATTCTGATACAAATGCACATTAACTACGTTCAAAGGTGCATCTAGTGTAACATAGCGCCCTTCTTTCGATGCAATGATTTGTGTCATATTAAACAAACTGTACCAACTACCTGGGGGGAACAGTGCTTTGACCTCTGACTTCCCTTGCTCAAGAACTGGTGATACCATGAGACCGCTCCCCAGCAAGAACTGGGTGCTCAACCCATAACACTCGGTGTAACTTGGGAATGAGAAGAAAAGTGGCCTGGCTATTGGCGCTCCACTAATATGAGCCTCGTAGTTCAAGGTATATAGATATGGCAGGAGCTTATACCTCATACCCAGTGCATTTCGAGCAGACTTGGCGACTGACTCCCATTGATAAAGCTCCTGACGTGGGGAATAGTAGTTTGCATGATCCCTTGAGAATGGGTAGAAAGCACCAACTTCAATCCAGCGGTTGCAAAGCTCTTCAGTAGGAGCTGGATAGAACCCACATATATCTGAACCAACCATTGGCACCCCAAATATACCAAAATTGAGTACAGTGGAAATTGAATACCGCAAATCTTCCCAAGTTCCCTTGTTATCACCCGTCCAATGGGCGGCGTATTTACCCGACCCAACATAAGTTGAACGAGATAATATGAATGGCCGCTTGCCCTCAAGTCCTTGGAGGGCTTTGTGAGTTGCAACCGCTTGAGAGAAACCATAGAGACTGTGAGCATCGTATTCCAAAATGCCATTGTAGTGAGTTGCACTAGTGGCTATGGTTTTAAACCCTATAGGCACCTGCAAACCTGATGCATTTATTTTGTAAGGAGGATCATCCCATCTTGTCTTTGTAATGTTCTTGCAGTCCAAGCAGCATATCCAACCAGGTCCTGTACCAGATGGGCACTGCTTGCCCTCAGGGATTTTGCACTTTCCAGAACAGAAATTCGAAACTTCATTCATGTCAATCCATAGACCATCAATGGGAACAAGTTCATGAAAGCGGTGGATTTCATCACCCCACCATGAAACAGTTTTTGGATTAAGGAAGTCTGGGAAGTTTACAGCCCCCGGCCAAACTTGAGCTAAGAAGGGTTCACCCTCATACTTGATGAAAACATCATTGGCGATGGCCCTTTGATAAACGCCATAACTGGAATTAACAGCAATTCCTGGATCATTAATGACAATGTACTTCATACCTATGCTATGTATTTTGTCTAGGAATGCCAAAAGCTTTGGACGAGGGTAGTTGGTGGGATTGAGGGTGAAGTCCTTTTTTCCATCCATGTGATCATCATCATTCCAAATCACATCCAGTGGGATTCTGGCCTTTTTGTAGTTCTCAACAACATCTTCAAGTACAGATAAATTATGGTAACCCCATCTGCATTGGTGGAACCCTGTAACATCATATATGAACAAGAAATTAATAAGATGAACCATACTCTAAAATAGGAGGGCAAGACTATTATGTTAAAAAGAAAACATTACTATCAAAACTGACACATTGGGAGTTTGCTTGACAAACTCAAAAAATCAGTACAGGTTGTTTTTTAATTTATTTTGAAAAGAAAATGAACTCGATTCTCAAATAGATTTGAGTTTGTATGTAAATATACACGAAACTTATTGCACACATACATGCGACATGTCTAAATGCAGAATAAGCAAATAACACACGAGACTACATATATAATTTAAGGTCAGTATGGATGAAATGAAGAGATTGACTTGAAAAGGATTGCCATCAACATAGCAAGATAAAAGAGATTTGCTTATGAAACAAGAAGTAACGAAAAGATGAAGAGCAGGCGTACCCATTCCTGTTATTTTCTATTTTGGTTCAATCTTGCAACGTTAGTTATGGTGGTAACAAAAAAGAGATCGAAACAAAGTTGGTAAAGAGAGACAGAGGAGATTTATAGTTACTTTATCTAACTGAAATAATTAGCAGGTTGAAAAGCAAGAATATGGAGAAGTAAAAGAAACAAATGAACAACATCAATAGATGTAGGAAGGAGAACAGGTAAGTCCAATCGCAATGAATATAAAGGCTAGATATGAACTGAACTTCATCAACAAACAAAAGTGAAAGTACTTGTAATCAATTAGGAAATATGGCAATTTTTACAGACCTATTATCATTATTTGTTTTGGTACATCTTCCCTCGTATAATAAATATTCCCTCCATATCTTCCATAATGTGAAGAAGGATCCTTTCATGTCCTGATCTTATAACTAGATCATTCACTTACATCAATAAATCTAATTGATTAAACTAATCACAAAACGGTAAAAGCACGGAACAACTGACTCAAAACAATGCCACAAGCCACAATCCAAAAGAACCACTTTCCGCCTATGATAGGAATAAGGTGACCCTCTAACTAAAATGACCATAATATTAATTCTAACTGTATGAATTATCCACAGAAGTAAGCTGATGCACAAGGAAGTAAGGAATCGAAAAGGGTGAGAATTTGATCGTACCAAGAGACCAGTAAGGCATTGGAGCTGGTCTGCCAACGAAGGAAGTGTACTGATCAACCACACTCAAAGGAGTAGGCCCAGCAAAGAAGTAAAAATCGAAGACACCCCCAATAACCTTGTACGTCAAAGATGTCCCCCTGTAAAACACATCCATCCCATTGCTGTTCAACAACAGAACCGCGTGTGCATATGGCCTTCCTCCATCGTTCCTGAGATCCATGTACACCGGGTGCGACCCATATAGATCAGTGTTAAGATTGATGGCCGATACATCGGTGGTGTACAAAGTATACGGATCATTTGGATACAGCTTGATGCCGTGGGGCTGAGAGTTCTCTCCCAGGCCGTAAAGCGAGGCGTCTTTGGGTAACTTGGTGGAAATCTCGAGGTATTGGTCCTTAAACACCAAGTTGCCAAATGGGTCGGATGCATCAGAGCTTGAGTCGAAGAGGGTTTGCCCATTTGATTTCCTCTTCACTGCGAATCCAAATGGGTCCTTGGTGTAGCTGAAGATGAGCTCTGGGCCGGAATACTCTGACGCAGTGATCGAACTCTTTCTAGACTTCCCAATGGTTTGCTTCAGCTTTGGAGGTTGCTCTCTGGGCAACAGATCGTAAGGAACCTCCCATCTCTGCTTCTCTGCGTCAGTGATATGTACCCTTAATCGGTCCTGAGCCTCGTGCCTGTACGCACATTCAAGAAAGGAACTATTCAAGAGCCTGTTTGCTCTTTTGGAAGCCTTTAATTTAGGTCGACACAAAAAAAATTAAAAGAAAATATTAAAATATTTTTAAAATATAATTTTTTAATATAATTTTTATTTTTAAATTTTAAAAAAATGAATTATTTTTTCAATTTTATTTTAAAATTTGAGAAAATTATAATGATTAGATAAAAAATTAAATATTTAAAATTAAAATTCTTTTGTATTTAAATAATATTTAAATAGTGAAATAAAATGAGAATTAAAATTTGTTTAAGATATTTTCATAGGCCAATAACATTTATTTCATAAATAATAAAAAATTTGTTAGTAATCACGTGATTTTATCAGGTTGAGATTCTTCGCTGTTTGTGTATTTTATTTAGAGGAAATACATCTTATGCTATATATAACACGTTTTCTATTAGGTCCCTTACCTATAAATTTCATCCATCACAATCTTTTGAGATCACATGAAAAATTATTATTTTTATTAACAAAATAGAGAAAATAAAGAGAGACAAAACCAAGCCCCCAAAAGGAGTACATAAGAAAGAAAAAAAAAATTATAATACTTTTCTAATTCTTTTCACTTTTTAAAAAGAATTATGAAAAGTATTATACATTTTTTTTTATTTAACTCGCAAAAATGAGATTTTATGATTTATGAAAGACTTGGAAAAGCCTAAGGAAAATGTTAGTATGCTGTTTAAGTTTGTTCCCTCATTTTACCATTTATGTATTTAATTTTTTTCATTTAATGATTAAGAAAGTAATTTTTAGTATATTAGGATATTTTTTTATTTTTTTATTTTTAAATATATTAAAACATATTAAAAATGAAAAAAAATAAAAATAAAAAAGTAACTTTGTGCTAGCAGGCACGCCCAACGGTCAAAGCTGATCAGCACACTAAAAGCCTAAAAAGTAGGTTGTATGAATGTTTTGTATTCGAAGACATCATAGAATATATATAAGGGCGGAACTAATTTGAGGTAGAAATCCTCCAGAGTGTACCAATAAAATGAATGGTCCGGTAAATACTTTAGTTACAAAAAAATTTAACAAAAATAAATTTACAAACTGATATGACTTAATGTAGTACGATAGATTATAAAATTATTTTTATTATAAAATAAATCTAATATACGGAATCTCTTTATGAATGCAATTAACACACATGACCTGCGATTAATCAATCCAACTTCTAATATTTGATAATTTACTTGCTTTATGCAGAAATGCTCCAAAAGAAAACATCACAAGTTTGGATTAGGAAACCTGTTTGAGGTCATGTTATTGCTACTAATGCCTAAAGCCTGGAAACAGAGTTTGAAGTGTGGAAATATCATCATCTTTATCACTCGTGGCTCTACATTTTTTTTTTTATTTTGGAAAGATGTTTTGTTCAGAGAGATCGAGCTACATATAATATCTGAAAACAAACAAACAAACAGGTGTGTGTATGTGATAATGTGAGTGCAACATAGAAAGAAAAACAGTATTGTATTGGAGGAGCAGTACGTACTTGACAAAGAGCTGCAATTGAGGGATATCAGGACCGTAGATTTGGTTCTTCTGGATGACTTGGAGAAGACCCAGAATGCCACCATCAGGGGTGTTCTCGATGGAGATCAGACGGTAGCCATTGCCAATCTTGGTTGGTGGAATGGAGGTGGAGAATGAGAAGTCTACTCCCGCTGCTGCAAAAAGGACAAAAACTAGCACGAGAGTTGAAGAAGGTAGTGAGGTTGGAGAAACCATTGGTGACTTACTACTGTGAAAGAGTGTCTCTTAGAACTGTTGGATGGAAATTTGGATACAGCTTGATGTTTGGTATAAAAAGGAAGACAAAGAAAGAGTACTGCTGAAAAGTGTGATCAGAGAGATGCTTGTGCGTGAGGTATACGAGGAGTCCACTTTGTTGGCATGTAATGATGCTTGCAGTCCCGTGATGAGTGATGTGTGGGGCCACGCATTCGTATAAATTAACATTATGTTTATATAGATTATACTTTTTTTTTTTAAATAATTACGTAGTATTTACACATTTCATAATTTTATATAGAATTAATCATTACAATAGTAATGAAGTGAATTTAAATCATTCTACTACTCAAACATTAAAACTAAAGAGTAATGCTACATACAGTCGTAGAGTGCGTAAGCATCATACATTTACTTTGAAAAAGAATGGAGTCTATAATTAAAAAATAATTTTTTTTCATATAGATCCTGTATTTATTTATTTTTTTTAAAATGATTATATGATGCTTGCATATTCATGACTGTAACTATCATTTTTCAAAACAAAGTTAAAAAAAAAAAGAATGACATGCACATGACCGGTGTCCTGTATAGGATTGGGGCAACCTTAATTAGGGGTATTATCACGGTGTGTGGTCCAACAGCTTTTTATCCCTTTGCTGACCATTGGCCACTAAGAGCGAAATGGTCTTTTGATGAACAGCCACTCTTGCAACACAATTTAGACTGTGTTTAGATGTTTTTACATAATTTAAGTTGAGATGTGTTTGAATATAAATAAATTGATATATATATATATTTAAATATATGAAATAGATTGAGAAGAGTTTAAATTTTTTATGATAAATTAGAAAAGTAATGAATCTCATTAATAATTGATTTGGAATGAGTTAAAATCACTCCAACAATCAAAAGTTACCAAATCTTGGGGCAGCGATTGGGATGTGCATTAGGGTTGCATGACTGTATTCTCTCCAAAATATTCATCCCTTTAGTCCCTTGGAAAGAAAAAGATATTTAATTTATATATGTATGCGTGTTATAGGGATAAAACTCAATTATAAGTTTCGTAAAGAAAAAGTGAGGATGTGACAAAGTGATGATAAAAGCACAAGGATCAACACATGAAAAACAGCCGTACAAGGGAGGGCACGACATAAAGCCCCCTCACTTGGCCAACTACACCATCTTCATCTTATCTCTCACTTCTTTTTCTGTTGAAATTGTAATAGAAAGCTTGAGAGATTGTACAAATCATCATACATTGTGGATTCTCTTCCCTATGAATGTAGGCTTTAGTCCATATCATGGATGGGCCTCACAACCATCATCATTGCAAGTTGTGGGTCAAGCAACCATACTATTGCATCTAAAGTTTCGTTTATTTTCACAATTCGTTTTAACTTATTTAATCTCATCTCATTTTATTTAATTATTATAATTTTTTTAAATTTTTATATAAAATAAAATAAATAATTCAAAATTTTAAATCTTAAAATAAAAATATATATTCTAATAATATTTTATTCAACTTTTAACTTTTATCTTAATTCATTTCATTTACAAAAACACATGAAACCTAAGAAAATTTATCGATTGTTTGGCGCTGTTTGTGGAAACGATTTGTCGCTCTCCAAAAAAAAAAACGTCGTCTCGCCCACAAGGCCGCCCTAGCTCTCCATGAAAACTGATTAGTCTTCTAGTTACCTTCTCTTTAACGTCAAATAGTAGCACTGAATAATATGAGTTTTGTTATGTACAAACAAGTTTGCGTACTAATCTGCGTATTAATGTTGTTGTCTTCATATTTTAAATTTAAATTAGCACTATTTCAATAAAATCTATTTTCTGACCAATCATATTGAATGAGTGCGCTTATTAGTACGCAGAATCGTTTACAATTAAATTTTTTGAAATAATATACCCAGAGCAATTCATATACATCTTGCCAATTGCTGTGTGACAACTAGTTTGCATGAGAAGTGCATAGTGCATGCACCTACTTAATGGAATGGTTGGCAGGCACAATAGTCGTTAGCACCCTAGTTTTTCCTGATAAAAGCTTGAAGATCGAGCCACTCGACTCAGGTTGGCATCTATTACACTCATGATTCGGAGTACTTACACTAACAAACTTGATTTAAGGTAGACTTTTCTATAAAGCGCTCGGGCACCCAAGGATCTTAACAAAGCAACAACGACGTGGCCTGTGACCCTCAAGCCATATTCGGGCACCCTAAATTCTTAACAAAGGTACAACAATTGAATCACCCTCGAGTTACACTTGGACACCTTGAGATATCTTCAAAGCGCCAACAGTAGCGTGATCCTTGAGCCATGCTCGAGCATCTTGGATTCACCGCAAAGCTCAAAAGGCAGGGTATAGTGACAGCTTGAGCCGTGGTCGCACACCTCGGATTATCAACAAAGCTCTAATGAAGGGGTGGCAATCAACCGGCCTGGTTCAAACAAACCAAGATCTTTACAAAGTGCCAAATGCGCAGTGACTCTCGGGCTATGCTTGGGCATCCTGAAATTGCCACAAACCCAAGCAGCAGGGTGACTTTTAAGCCAATCTTGGGCACTCTCAGTTCTTCATCATTAAAATGAGCCTCCAAGCTCTGTAACGCTCCCGTACGTAGGTTTCCTCAAGGAACAATCCTCCAGGCTTTGCAACCATCCCTCATGAGTTTCGTCAGGAAATGAGAATCCGGGTTCTGCAACAACCTCTTGCGGGTCTCATTCGAGAATGAGCTGCCAAGCTTTGCAACCTTCGAACGCAAGTCTCCTCCAGGAATGAGCCTCGAGGCTTATAACTGACTTGCATGGGTCCCCTCTGAGAACAAGGCGATGAGCTTCACAAGTGCCTAGACTGGTTTTCTAGCTTATGGACTCCATTACCAATAGCAATAGAAGAACATATCTTAATCCTTTTACAATCAAAGAACAACCCTTAATCCACCAACAACTTAAGAACAACCCTCTTTGAACCAACCTCAGAGAGCTATAATCATTGCGCACTAATTGTACCTAAGATCTAAGGAACCATCACCTTCAGTTTAAGGGGCATTTAACAATAACAAAAACTAAAACTGCTGAATTGGTGACTTAATTTCCTATTGAAAATGTCATTCAAGATATTTGACTTGATTGTGGCTCGATTTTGGCTTAAGCAAACTTCAAGCAAATTGTTCGTTCGATGCACTCTCGACACTCCACTTGAGTAAATGTTAAGAATACCTAATTCATGCATCGTTATATATATATATAAACGTATTTTTGTAAGGAAAAATGAAGTGAGTGAGGTCAGAAAAGAGAGATAAGTCCTTTGTGATATTTGATAGCTCATTGAGTGCATTGGAACTTTAGAATTGAGGAGTGATTTGTGATACCTCTCTTGTACTCTATCTTTGTTAGTGAATTACTTTGAAGATCGACTTTGCTAGGAGACGTAGGCTATCATTTGAAGTTGAACCATTAAATCTTGATGTCTTTGTGTGATTGTTGATCTTCATTTTTGTTTTGACTCTGATTTGCTTCCACTATTACTTTCTTTGCATTTAGTTTGTCTCTAAATCTCCATTCGATCCCAACATTAACAAACGCCCATATGATACGACCCTAACTTCACACCAACCACAAGTTATGCCTTTTCACATTCATGAAGGTCGAATTTCCTCGAGGCATCCTCGGAGACTTCGATAGCATTGTGCGACAATAGAATCCAGGGACAGGGATTATAATTGACATTTTAAGATCCTCAATGCTTCCCTGTGAGACAACTTGGCATGAAGATTACGGGATAATTGGAGATGAAACCAAATCGTAAGCTCAGCCTATGCAATATTGAAAGTCAGGTTTTGCTACTCATCATCTCTGTACACCACATACTACATTTATTTTATTTTATTTTATTTTTTAAATTTTGTTTAGTTTTATTCTTCTTAAACTAATTAAATTTTTTTACTCATCATCCATACATCATATATTTACTAAAAAATATTAAAAATTATATTTAGTGTTAGATAATAGATATAGAAATGATGAGTAAAATTTTTCGTTGAAAGCCTCCCCAAAGGAAACCCTACGCTCGTAAGGATCACAACAAGAAGCTGGCAAGAAAGACGAAAAGGACAAGGGTAGCAGCTGGACTAAAGAGGGACGTACACCACGACATAGAGTAGGGTTTCCTTCACTTTGGGTAACCAGACCAACTTCACCATCTCTCCCTTCTTTCTCCATGCAAACTGTAACCAAAGAACTTAATTGAGAGAACATGAGAGCTTGTGAAAATAATCATATATAGTGGATTTCTCATCCCAAAAACTCATAGATGTAGGCTTTATTACCAAATCATGTCAATTTGTGTATTCTCTCATATTTTATATTTCCTCCATTTATTTATTATCCTGCTTGTCGTGGATGAGTGTGACAACCATCGACATTGCAAGTTGTGGGTCATGCAACCATGCTATTGATCAAACCTAGATTAATCCGAAAAATTGGATCAACAATGTGTGCATATGTGTACGTGTTAGTATGCGTGCACATATGTTTGTGTATAAATATATAAAGACCTATTCTCCTAATGACTAGAACCAAACTCAAGTTGAGTTTGTATAACTTAAGTACGAACACTTCTTAAACCGTTATGTCCATTCCTGACCTAGATAGAGATAGAATCTAAGGAAGTTTTGTTTAAAAGCTCATGGGCTTTTATTGAGCTTATTTGGACTCAAAATCTGGCCCATTAAAATCTATTAAGTGACTTAGCCCATGACAACATAGGCAGGTACAAGAATTTTGTTAGACCCATTAAATGGCCTAATCCAAGTCTTAAGGCCTCGTTTTTTTTTTTTTTTTTTGTAAATAAGATGAATTGAGATTAAATTTAAAAATTAAATAAAATAATATTAGAATATATATTTTTAATATTATTTTTATTTTTAAATTTAAAAATTTTAAATTATTTATTTTATTTTATATGAAAATATAAAAAATTATAATAATTAAATAAGATAAAGTGAGGGAAATTGTGAAAAGCAACGAAACCTTAAAAGTCGCACAAAGTGGCAAAAGAGGCGAGACCCGGCCCACACACAAGTTGACCCGTAAGTTCCCTTCCATCACACAGCTGCCCCAAAATGTAATCCTTCCTCGTATAGGACCACAGCAAACCAAAGGAAGGTCTTTCTCCCAAGCTCACGCCGCACTGTCCCTACCTTATGCTCACTGGCCTGCGAACCAGCAATTGGCTTTTTTACTATGTAATACGTTTATATAAAGAGTAATAATAGATATAGTTGTAGGGTGTGTAAGTACTATGCATTTCTTTAAAAAAAAAAATGAATTATGTCCACTATTAAAAAATAATTTTTTTCATGTGAATTATAAATTTATCTATTTTTTTCAAAATGAGTGGGCGAAACTTGCACATCCTAGGACTGTCAATATCATTTCTCTTATATAAATTAAAAAGAGATTCAAAAATCATAAAAACATAACTACATGTAAAATTATATCCCGATAATTTGCTATATGTACATATAATTACATGTAGAAATAAAATTATAAAAACACAACTTAATATATGTTTCAGATTCTAACGATAATGTTTTCATGGAATAATATTCATCTATTATTATTTTTGTAATGAAATATTTAAAATTTATTTTCTTCATATAAACAATTAAGAGATATTTTAGAATGTCATCTTTTATTCTAGTATGTAAACTACTTTATCAAATTTCATGTAAAATCTAGATATTTTCGTATCACATTAAACATATAATGCTATAATTGAAATTTTAAAAAAATTCTTTTATTACTCAATGAAATATTGAGTATAAAATCTCGCAACTATTTTTCACATAAATCATCGATCTTAAATAATTTTTCTTGTATTTTCACTTTGAATTTTATATTAAGAAGCTCAATATTATATAACAAAAAAATTTGGGAATAGAGAGAAATTAAACAGAATTTTGAGACTATAAGAAAAAAGACTAGAGAGAGACATTATTAAATATATTGAAATTTTAAAAAAATTTAGAGAGTATATAGAAATTATAAATTTTTTGGGAGGTAATTTTCTATATTTATAAAATTTTGTATAAATCAAAAAGATTTTTTTTTTTTTGGGAGGGGGGTTTCATGGCCCTCCCCAAGTCCAACGTGGGTCCGCCACTGGCTACTATCATGTCGACACTCATGCATGCATCTTCTTATCACGTCGACACTTACGTGGACGGCTTGCAATTATTTTTCATATAGATTATAAACTTTAAATAAAATATATGAAAATTATAAATTTTTTAGAAGGGTCATTTTCTATATTTATAGAATTATGTATAAATCACGTCGACACTCATGCATGCAACATCATGTCGAAACTTATTTGAATGGTTCACGATGCTCCTATATATTACCCAATTACCAGTCCTGCAGGTAATTACAGGCAAGAAAAGTAGTTGCAACGCAAGGAAATTGCTTGGTGATTAGGACAAATTAAGGAAAGAATTGGTTCGTGGGCCATTTTCTGGAAGATAGGTACCGAAAGAAAAGCCAACCATAAAAGAAAATGCAAACTTAATGCAACTTTAGGAGGAAAATAGGTAGGAATTGCTTTCCAAAGGAAATTGTTTTAATTTCAAAATAAATGGTGGAGAGGGGGGTGGCAAGATAGGTTTTGAAAAATGATTTAAGGTCCTGTTTGAAACTTAGATCTCTCAGTTCAGTTTAACTTTAAACTGAGTCTAACATCCAAATATCAAACTTTTAGATAACTAAACTTGTCTCAACTAAAAATTTTTTTACACGTGAGACTCACAATTTTTTGCAACTCAACACTTCTTTACATGTAGAACCCACAATCTTTTTTAACTTTCCATAAATATATCTAAATTCATCTTATGTGAACTCTACAAAACTTATTATTATTTAAAAAAAAATTAACTTAGCTCAACATCTAAACGGAGCCTTAATCAAAAAAAAAATTCAACAAAAACAATTTTAAAAACTTACATACGTAATTTAATATGATATATTATATTAGTATTAGATTAATCTTTGATAGAAAAGAAAAAATTCAAGAATTATTTAGTCGTGGCACGTGAGATAATCAAATTAGATGCCGCAAGAAACTGAGTTTTTTGTTTATTATTAGCCATAGAAAGGAAATCTATGGATATCAAACAACGTTGCAAGTAGGGGTGTAACCGGTCCGGTCCGGTCCGGTTTTGGATAAAATCTAGGATCGAATCGGTATGTACCGGTTTTGTATTTTTCAAAACCGATTACGCACCGGTTACCCTCCTAAACCGATACTTCCGATTTTACCGGTTTCCGGTCCGGTCCGGTCCAATTTTCCGGTTTTTTTAAAATGTAAATTTCACAATTTGTCATTAAAAATTTATTTATAAAAAAAAATTTTTTGATTTAAAAAAAAATGTTTTATACTTTTATTAATATATTAGACTATATAATAGTATTAATATTAGACTATTGGCATAGTTATAAGTTATATATTAGTATTAGTTATAAACTTTTAGTGATTTAGTATTAAATTTTATGTAATAATTTATAAATTATAATAAGAAATTATTTCATATATGAATATATATGTTATATATAAAATTTCACATAAAAATTTATAATTATACATTATATATAAAACTTATATATATTAATATTTAATATATATAAAATATTTTGTATAAAACTTATATATAAAAATATTATTTTTTATTTTTTTTAGTTAACCGGTCCGGTCCGGTCCAAAAAATCCCGGAACCGGAACCGGCCGGTTTTTACGTTTTAAAAACCGGTTCTGGACCGGACCGGTTCAAAACCGGTAAAACCGGTCCGGTTCAGTCCGGTCAGGTCCAATTTTTCAGTTTTCCGATTTGAATTTACACCCCTAGTTGCAAGGACGACCATTCAACTACGTCTCTTTGATTATTAGTCTGCCGACTCTGATGGCCGCCATCGTTGTTCCTATATTTCTCCTCATTCCATTACCGCCCTCTCACCTTCTCATTTCTAATCTGTTTGTGTGTGTATATTATATATATATATATATTATGTGTGTATTAAGTTTTTGGGTTGAGATTTGGGGTTGTCGGCCACATGTTTAGGGGTCAAATTACTCTAATTTCTTTATATTTTTTATTTGCAAATAGACCTCCCTCAATAGAATTTCTAAAACAAATATCATGTATTAAGAGATATTGGATGACCCATATATGGTAAAATATATATTAAAATTCATGGGTGGTGGATAAAGATAATTGCTAACAATTTTTATATAACTATCTTTTAAAATTTGAGGGCTATTTTTATAAGCTATTTTATAAAAAAATATCCCTCATTTAAAATAAAATTGTGTAAAATGTTGTGAAATAGTTGTATGTGTGTCATTTTTCTTAATAAAATGGTGTTGGTATTGTTGCAAATAAATATATAGTAAAGAGTTTCAAGCCGGGCCGGTTTGGATACAAAAATCATCCAACCTCATCTCATCTTATCATTACAATTTTTTTAAATTCTCATACAAAATATAATAAATAATTCAATTTTTTCAAATCTCAAAACAATAATAATATTAAAAAATAATATTTTAAAAATATTTTATTTAATTTATCTAAAATCATCTCATTTCATACCATCTCACTATCCAAACAAATTCATTTTATGTTTTAAGATTTTTAGTACACTTAAATCGATGGTAACAAATCATCTATATATAGTGGGATCCATTTTAATTTTAAAAAAAAATTCTAATTCTAATTATTTTTTAGCATAGTTGATTAATTTGGAGTTTTCCACGTCAATGATTTGTCGGATGTGTAAAAAATACAACTTTAAAAATAAATTTTTTTTCATATTTTAAACATGGATAAAAATAGATAAATTAGAACATTCTTTAAAAAATCCAGAGAAGTTTCCACTCATGATTATGGTATGGGTGGAAAAATCTCCCGTATCTTAATTTTACTGCACGTTGATGTTGAGATTTCTCATGCTTCAATCTTCCCAAAAAAGTGGTCATTATTCTCCCAAACCAAAATACACGAACGATCGACCGATGGATTATTTGAACGGTTCACAATGATCCTATTACCCTATATACGATCGACCGATGGATTATTTGAACGGTTCACAATGACCGACCGGTTTCTCCGGTCCGGACCGACCGGTTTACACTCCTAGTTGATACTATAAAATTTTCTCAGTTGGAAAGCCATATATCCAGCAAAAGTACGTACGCGCGCGTCCCTGGCCTTGTCCCTCTGGTTAGTGTCATTTTTTGCGCATCATATCATATTATTGAGTTTTTAATTTCATATTCCAGTTTCTCAGATGATTATGTATAGACGTTACAATATGTATGTATGTTTGTTAATGTTGTAGAAGCATAAGATCATATTCAATCCTCGGCCCCGCTCCCCATGTTAATGGCTCTCCATCTGGGTCTTAGGGCAGGTTTAGTAATCAAAACAAAATATAAAATTTTCATTTCATCTCATCTCATCATTATATCTTTTTTAAATCTCTATATAAAATATAATAAATAATTTAATTTTTTTAAATCTCAATACATCTTTTTCAAATCTCAAAATAATAATAATAATTAAACATAATATTTTAAACTTCAAAATAAAATATAAAATTTACATCTCACTCCTTAAATCTGCCGTAATCTGGCTAGCCTTTTGGCTAACAATCAGTATCATGCTCACCATCAGGCTGTCCATGTGGCTGTCCATGTAGCCCACCCTTCGCTCCACCTAATCCACTTTATGAAGCACTTTGGAAATCGGTGCCCACACCGCCACTAGCCTTTAGGCAGCGTAGGCATTATTTTTAGGTCCAGGAAAAACCCATCTTTTCGTTCAGTGTTGCCGGTTTCTTTTTTTCTTTTTTTTCATTAGCGGAATATGTTTATAAGGTAGTTTTTCTCTCTCGGTTCGGATCTTCTTAGATCGACCGCGCTCCGGCCATAGAAAGTCAACACACGCCCCACCATGAAGTTCCCTATGCAGATCTGATCTTTCAACGTCAGTCTATCCAAATTATTGCTTTTCTTAATTAGTGATCTTGTAAAAAGAATTAAGGATCTCTTCAAAAAAATATCTCAAGATAACAGACTACAGTACACCCTATCGTTTCCAACGATGACTTGGGTAGAAACTAAGAAATTGGTTTCAAAATTCGTTTTATTTTCTTTTTTATTACCACTTTTACACTGTAATTGTTGTATTGGGATATTTGTTGGGAAACCCCACCCCTAGCATGTATCACTTCTATTTTAATGAAGCTTGCTTGTTTATATATGAATGAATGTTTCCTTTATATATGTGTGTATATATATGGTAGGATTTTTTTTTAATGGACAAAAAGCCCTACTACCCTATGTGTGTTGCCTCTATATATAAGCTTATTATATATATATATATATAAATATATATCTTTATACTTAAAAGCATCATCATTTAATGAACAGTAATAAACAGTAACGATACACAGTACTCTTATTTTTCGTTTTTCTTATTCATCCATCTCTACATCCTCAAACGAATATTCTTCACAAAATATAACAAAATTACCACAGATCATAAAATCACTATAACAGATCACGCAATCATCACAAAATATCACAAAATCATCACAACAGATCACAAAATCACCACAAGAATATCACAAAATCACCACACAAATCACAAAAAAGTTAAAAACGCTGACATCTGACACGATCTCTCAAAATATATGAAGATCTATTCGGATTTAAAAGGCAACAAAAATAAAAGGAGTTAAAAAATTATGAAGCATGTCGTGATGAGGAAGGCGAGATGGCCACATGTTGTTGGTGTTTGTTGGATTGAAAGGAGGAACAGATGGTGATGTGTGGAGTGATGGTAGGAGACGGAGAGAAAGAGAGAGAGAGAGAGAGAGAGAGAGAGAGAGAGAGAGAAGGGGAAGGGACTTCTGGAAGATGTGTGTTAGAGAGAGGGTGAAAAGGACAATGATACACAACATAACATTAAAATATTCATATGTTTTACTTTAATTTAAAATTTCTGCACTTACAATAGTTTAAAGTAAATACAATAATAATTTATATCTCTTTATATATATAAAGAGGCTATCTAACGGAAAACCTTGTTTTAACGGTTTTTTTGTATTTTTCTGTTAAAGTTAACATTAAATATAACGCCGTTTGGGATCTGTATTAATGATATATAGAGCTCATAAATTATCGCCGCCTTTACTTTAAATCACAGTGATCCACTCAATATCTTTTCTCTTCTTTTTTCTTTTGCGTAAATCTCAATGTCTCTCTCCCCGTCTATGAGGCTCTGATGCAGTTGTCTATTTCCTCATCTTATAATTCTTTTTTCTAAGTGGATATAGCATGTTAAAATTCTATTTTAAAAAACTTTCACCGTTTTTTACTTTGTTATGGAATTTTAGTATTGAAATTTACATTATTAATTTAAGCTTTCATTAAATTTTAAATTTAAGCATCATTTTTCTGCTTAAAATTTTTAGATATTTGAGAATCTCTTTATGATTAAGAAAATATTTTTTAATGATGTATTAAATTTATTTTATTTTTTAAAAATATTTAAAAGGGTTAAAAAAATCTACTTATTTAGTGACCCCGCGCCCATTGTTGGAAATCTTTCCCTCCGATATTCATTTTATAAATAATTACTTTTCACCATATGAATTGATGAACGATTTGCAATAAATGGCGATATTATTTTATTAATAATAAATTAAAATATTTACACAAACATTTCTTCTAAAATTTGATTATAATTTGACGTAAAAAGTACAATTCTAAATAAAGGTAAAGATAAATGTGATTGACTTGACCCAAATATTTTATTACATGTTATGTGTTGGTTGTAAAAAGGAACTGGATATAAATACAATGAAAGCTTCGTTTGTATATATTGCAAAAGTCAAGGGGTCTACAAACCACAATAAGTATCTTACAATTTTAATTTATAATTGATAACTAATTTAATTTAGAAGTTAACACCGTTCAAATTGAAAATAATATATTCAATGCACTAAAAGTGCTAGGGCATATGTTGAACTGGATGATAATACTAAAAAGATAGCTACTACTATGTTTAGTGAAGTAGCAGAATAGGCATTTGATTGTTCAACAGTTGAGTTGATGGAACATGCTGGAGATGTATCTTTTAAAATTTTTATAATTCAAAAATTGAGTTTGGTTATAATGAGTTAATTAAAAAATAATTTAGGTTTTTATTAATTATGTAAAGCTATTCAAAATTTATTTTGTAGAAACATCAACCATATATTAAAAGCATTGTGGAGAAATTATAAAAAAAATTGAAAGATTCAAATTTATGTAGATCTAGAGAAACTAAAGGAGAAAAAATATAATTCTTTTAATGTTCTCTCTATTGAGGCAATGGAAGATGAGAAAAATGCAGGATTGTCATCCTATAATCAAAATTATCTCAAACAATTTTCATAAAATTATAGGCGATGTTTATTTATAAGACCATGTTATAGCTTCTATTAATGCTCTTCTTTTATAATATATTACAGCGTGTAAATATTTATAAATTACAAAAATATTACATGGTTATTTAATTAAACCAAAAATATTAAGTCCTTATTAATAAAAAATTAGTTCTTAATAAAAAAAAAATTAAATATAAACTAAGCAAACATGAATTGCACGTTGTTTTCACCTAATATCTATATATATATATATATATATTTAGTTAGTTGTAAACAAATTGTAGTATATTGTTGTTATATCATCTTCCTTGTGTCCATCCAAAAAAAATCATCTTCCTTGTGGGTTAGGGCGGCGAGAAACAAAGAAACAGTGGGAAAGGAATAAATAGGGTTTTCTGATTTCATTAAATGGTGTCGTAGGGAGGAATGGGTGGGCTATATTATTGGGCTTTTTGTTTCCTCTATAGACTAATAGATATTTGAAAAAAAGTCTTTAAAAAAATTAAAATCTGAAAAAAAATAATGTTATACAACATTTAATATTTTTTGAAAATATATATTGTCTTGTTATTCATTAATCAACTTCATTTAATGATTTCTTTACATGTATAATTTCGAAAAGTAATTTTTTTTAATTCTGAATAATTTTATTCTTTTAATAACAAATCTTATATTGATAACAAGTTTCATATTTTGAAATTTGAATATTATTTCTTGAATATATTAAAGTTTATATTAGTAATAAATCTAATATTTACGACACTATTAGTATTGTTATTAATAATACTATTAGTAAGAACTATCATTTCTTACTGTTTAAATTTAGATTATATAAATATTGAATTTATTTATTATAATAAAGTGTTAATTAACAAATATGACTATATAATTATTGTCTTCTATTTCGACAGTTGTTTTATTTGTCTTCTACTTTCTAATTTTTGGTATGTTCTTATTCAATTAATTTTATAGCAATGTTATTATACATTATATTTGTCTTTCTTTTACTACTTTGAATATATTTATAATAATTCAAACAATGACAAATTAATAACAAAACTCATGAATTGGGCCCACGTGCATTTTATAAATATCCTATCATAAATAAATTATTAAATTTAAATTATAAAATATCAATCTCTCATCATAAATAAATGATAAAATTTTATTAAATATGTTTAAAAAAATAAAATTATATAAATAATTAAAATTTTAACATACTTTAAATATGATAATATTCTTAATTAACTAAATTAGGCAAACGTCCCTCGGACGTTACCTACTATTAGTATATATATATATATATATATATATATATATATATGTATATATGCTTATGTTATAACACTTGCTTATGCATGCAAGATATATGCATGTAAATTCTGCTGTTCTTCGTTTCTTTCTGATAGACATCAGTACTTTAATATACGTCTTGATCAATTTTACATTCCATGACATTTACTAATTATTTTATTTTATTTCACATTTATCCAAAATATTGATCATATTTTTTTACTGACAAAAAAAAAAAAGAAAAAAGAATTCAACTACAATCATAAATATTTTTTTAAATATGGTGGCTGATCATGGAAGAAGATCCTTGATGGGAGGATCCATAAATATTGATTCCTAGCAATTCAAATATGATTGCTGATCATCAAATATGAGGACCATTTAATAATCATAATGGACCAATTTTAAATTTCAAAATGAGCTTAACTCATTCAATAAATACTCTTAAGCTTTTAAATAATTCCTCAGGTCTAATACCGATTAAATATTAAATGAGTTTTGACCTAATTGTTGGGCCCAACAGAACTCCATAACCCATCATAATAAATTTTGGATCTGCAGTATATTCAAATTTACTTCTTAAATTTCAATTAGGCTTTCCAAAAAAATTAGCCCATTAATACCATCTAAATCCTTATCTAAACTTCAATGGTCAATTAAATCTAATTTGGGCCCGATTAAATTAGTCTCACTTCTAGCCTCCTGTCACGTTGATTGCATGTAGAAGAAGATTGGCATATAATTTATTAATGATATAAATTAATAATATAATTTTTATCTAATTAATTATCATTGACCATATAAAATATTTTTTTATTGAGTTTGTTACATAATCCACATTAATAAGTCATTTAATTTAATTTAGTATTTTAAATAATTTTTTTTATTAATTATTTAAAAAAATAATAAAAAAAAGTCGGATCGGACCGAACCGGACCGATCGGTCCGGTCCAGTCCCTTTGGATGTTCGGTCCCGTCCGGTCCGGAAAAATGATGAATTGCCGGATCGGACCGGACCATTTGCAGCCCTACATGTGACCCACAATTGTTTTTAGAAAAAATCTATTCATCATCCCAACTTCTATCATCCTCTCATCATCCCATGATGTGGCATTAAATAATAGGTTCACAAGTAAAATATAATAAATAATCTCCAATCATTTAATGCCATATCATAGGATGATGGAAGTTAGGATGATGAGTAGTATTACTTTTTTTTAACTCATCATCTCTTTATACATATGACCCACAATTTTTTTCAGTTTCACATAAATATGTCTAAACTCATCCAAATACATCTAAACTTATCTTAGATGGGCTCCACAAAACTCACTTCATCATCTCAACTTATTACTATTTATAAAGAACTCAACTCATCATCCAAACGGGATATATTAAAACCCTAGATGGTTAATGGTAGTACAGGCTGGTGCACAATCCACTTGGGAGAAAATCAAATCTGAAGGGCACAAGATGTTGTGAACAAATAAAAAATAAAAAATATTTATTGACTCTTTGGCATCTTAACTTCGTTATTTTATAATGTTTGCTTTAACAATACTCTTTGCTTTTCTTTCAAGCTGGAAGAAAGGCTGATTTTATTACAAAGTACTCTATGTCCATTAACATAGCTATCGTCCTTCTTCATCATGCATCCAACTTTTATCAGAGAGCATTATCTTCATACGTTACAATCAAATTAAGATGATACACATTATTGCTATATTCATAGAAAAAGATAAAGTACTTGCATTGCTGTAAGCCTGAAATCAAGTGATTATCCTCGTAGGGACGTGGTATACACCTATCCCTTAATCATTTCTGTCAACTTGCCATTGGAAGGCCGGATAATGCTAATAATATAAATAAGTTTTATTGGAAGATATATTATATCTTTTTTTTTAGAATTAATATAAAAATCAAGCATAAATTAGTTAAAAAGAAACTTATAAATATTGTACTATAAGAAAATTGTTTATTTACGACCAGTTATTTTCAACGAAATAATTATTTTCAGTTTCTATGACTTTATTTTCGTCGCAACTAATCATTTTTATCGCAAAAAGATAGTCATAAATACTTATTTTTCTTGTAGTATCTTCAAATTAAAGGTCTACTCTCATTTATGTTCTTTGAGTTTGGTATGATCTAAGAGAATGTTACGGTCATATGTGATGCAATTTTATGTAATATGTTAAATCTATTTTATAATAAAAATATATTTGAGAATTATTATAGACACAAAGAGATTATATAAAATAAATTCATAAATTGATGTGATTTCATTGAATCTGTTAGATTTACTTTATAATTAAAGTAATTCTAGATATTTCAAGATCAACTGTCGGTTTTCCCTTCTGAGACTTTTTTGTATACTATTTTTCTCTTTTTACAACTCAATGTAGTTTATTTATATCATGTCTTTATTTTCAAAAAAACAAAAAATTTGAAAATGTCTGTCCCTTCGGACTTAGGTCTAAAGGATGTTGTCCCCCCTTCCTCTTAGTCGGTGATGTTGGGGTTTAGTTTCTCCATACTCCATCTAGTTAGGTATAGAGTTTTGTATTTGATTATTATAATTTTATATATTCTCTTTTAATAAATGGAATGAGATCCATTGTTAAAAAAAAAAAAGTGCAACTTGAAAGGAATTAAGATAACCGACAAAATTGAGGTTTGTTGTGCAGCTAAGATTGGCATTGATCTCAGATACCTAAAAAGGATATAAATACGTTTCCTATCTAACTTTGTCTCTATTCATGTGACTTTGGTCATGATGACGAGGATGACATGTTTATCTTTACTTTTCTTTTTTTCTTTTTTTTCCCGTAATGGACATGTTCATCATGACATCTTTATTAGCTTTAGGCTTGTCCCTTTTTTTTCTTTTGTTTTTTTTTTTTTCTTTGTCGGTAGGGGATGTCTCGCTTACAACGTTGATTGTGTTAGGCCATCTGTTTTTTCTTTTTTTTTTGTAATTATTATCCAATAAAGTAAGATGGAAGAGGAAGGACAGGGATTTCTTAACCAAAACAAATCTCATTACAGCTTATAATCAACACAATCCATTAAAAAAAGAATCAAAGAAATAGATTCTGCATGTTGAATCATAGAAGAAGAAATGCAAATATTTTTGTTTTAATTTCAATAGCCAAAACGGCTGCCGTCCATAGATTTCATACGACTGAAAATGTGGAAATTCCGAAAGCTAATCAACATTAATGCAAAGAAAAAGTAGATGCTCCATTGGAATCAAACCAGCAACCAACAGGCCTGGTAAATCCAACCGTTTTTTACTCGTCACTTGGTCACGTGTCGCCTCCACAAATCACTTTGTAAAAGCACTCTTATTGAATTAGTTAAAGTTAAAATATATTTTTGATAAATATAAGATGAATTTAGCATTTAGCTATTACATTCACATAAGTTTTTATATTGGAATAGCTATTTTTTCATTATATGATAATAAAATAATATAAGATGAATTTAACTTTGACTATTCACATCAAATCTCTACATTAGATTATCTATTTATTCATTATATAGTAATGAGTAATTAATAATTTTGAAAAAATTTTAATTTTTTTAATTATGAATTTATTTTATTTTATCATATTTTACTATTCATAATATTATATATTAATTAGTAATTGTATTCTAATTATATTTTTTCAACTGTCATTTAAAATGGAGAGAGAAATAATTGATATTAAAATGAGAGAGAAAAAAAGAATATAAAATAGATTTGATGAATAAATAGTTCCTTTCAAATTTAGAAATTATTTTAGATATTACTGTAGCTATATTCCAAATATATAGCTATTTCAATGTGAGCTATTTTATGACTTAATAGCTAAATTTTCATTGGATTTAACTTTTAGCTAATCCAATGAGAATGCTCTAACTAGGCTAGTTTGGTTAACCAAGTATTCTCAAATATTCACGTATATTTTTTTCTCAAATATAAAATATTTTTCAATTTCAAATTATCAACTTTTTCATATAATCATTATAAATTTTTTAAACTTCTCATCTCGTCTCATTACCCAATTAAGCATACTCAATCTCCTCTACAATGCCTAACTTGGTACTTCTGGATTTAAAAAAAAAATGGGAAAAATAAATTATTACTTTTGTTGAACTTCTTAGGGTTCAAAAGGAAAAATATTCTATACATCATACTATTATCCTATATTCATTCTACTATATGATTTAATTTAATGATGATAAATATGTTACACCTTACATAGTGGGATAAAAGTGGAATTAGAGTGTAGTGTATAACATTACTCGGTTAAAAAATATGTACCCTTGTTATATTTTTTATTGGTGTTTGTCGAATATAATTGGAAGAAAAATAAGAAGAAAATTATATTTATTAATAGTAGTCAAAAATAGTTTGTGAAATTAAGTGGCATGAACCTTTAATAAAGATATTTCTAACCTAATTGTATGATATTTAACGTTAGGTGACATTAATTCGGCACCGGAAGTAGCTATATATACTTGTCGACGAAAGAAATTAAAAAATAAAAATAAAAATAAATAAAGTTGGTCTAGTTGCAAAGAAGATGTCTCACATGTGGGGTTTTATTGTATGATTTGAACCACACATTTCCTACCTGTTAAAATTAACTTCAATTTCCATTGCAAAATTATGGATAGGATTTTGTTTCATTTTATTTCCAAGATTTTTATATTTTTTTTTTCAAAGAATTTTCGTTTTCGTTCTGTCCCGTTTGGATATAAAAATGGTTTCATTTCATCTCATTTCATCTTATCATTATAATTTTCTTAAATTTTTACACAAAATATAATAAACAATTCAACTTTTTTAAATTCTAAAATAATAATAATATTAAAAAATAATATTTTATTCAAATTTTAAATTTTAATTTTTATTTAAAATCATCTCATCTAATTTCATCTTAATATCCAAACAGACTTAAACCTAAATCTATTTATCAAAATAAAAGCTTCATCTAATCATTTAGGAGGAAAAAAAAGTCAGAAAAATTCCCATTATTCAGGCAGTTGGCCATAATCTTCAACCTACGTATATCCAAACCCAACACCAACCGATCGATGTTTGGATCAAGATTTCCCACCGGCACAAGCCAATTACCAGTCCTGCAGGTAATTACAGGCAAGAAAAGTAGTTGCAACGCAAGGAAATTGCTTGGTAATTAGGACAAAGGAAAGAATTGGTTCGTGGGCCATTTTCTGGAAGATAGGTACCGAAAGAAAAGCCAACCAAAAAAGAAAATGCAAACTTAATGCTACTTTAGGAGGAAAATAGGTAGGAATTGCTTTCCAAAGGAAATTGTTTTAATTATTTCAAAATAAATGGTGGAGAGGGGGGTGGCAAGATAGGTTTTGAAAAATGATTTAAGGTCCAGTTTGAAATTTAGACCTCTCAGTTTGGTCTAATTTTAAACTGAATCTAACATTCAAATACCGAACTTTTAGATAACTAAACTCGTCTCAACTAAAAAAATTTTTACACGTGAGATACATAACTTTTTTTAACTCAACACATCTTTACACGTGGAACTTACAATCTTTTTCAACTTCTCATACATATATCTAAACTCATCTTGATTCTTAACATCCAAACGCATCCAAACTCATATTAGGTAGGCTCCACAAAACTCACTATATCATCTCAACTTACTATTATTCATAAAAAATTCAACTCAACTCAATTCAATATTCAAACAAGGCCTTAGCTATATAAAAAAAAAAATCAACAAAAATAAATTTAGAAACTGATGTACGTAGTTTAATGTGATATATTAGATTGTAAAATTACTTTTATTATAAAATAGATCTAAAGTATCATACAAAATCATATCAGTTTGTGAAATTATTTTTATGAAATTTCTTTATGGGTGCATAACTTTTTTTAACATTTTTGGTCCTCCACCTACTCTCTATATAGATAATGGCCAATTGTCCCTTTTTTATTTTTCCAAGTATGATCGATGTGATTCCTATTTCCTTGAAAGTCAAGTAAATCACGCAGAAAATGTGAATATATGGATCACGGGCTAATTCTCTTGTATGGGAAAATGTCAATGTCCTTAGGCTGCACTCATCATCATGTAGGAAAAGAATTTTGATAGAGAAAAGCTATATGAGAACCCTCATCCCATCCCATCCCATCCCAAAAAAATGTGTCCCCCCACTCTCATAATTAAGGGACTAGAATCTTGGAACCTACTTTAAAGTTTACAAGATAATGTTATAATGTTGTCCACTCAACCCTCCCTCGTGTCCAACGTGTTTCACTATGGGTGTTACTCTTTCAACCATATTCTAGATCTTTTCTTTTGCTCTATACAAATCATGCATAATTTACCGACGAGGGACCCATTCTTTTTTTTTTTTTTATATATAAAACAAGGTAAAATATTAATATTTTTTAGAGAAAAATACTACATATAATTATAGAGTGTGCAACTCCTTTTGATAGATAAATATGAAAAAAATTAACGACAGATTCCACTCTTTTTTAATGGAATGCACAGCATTTGCATACTTTATGATTGTATTTAACATTACTCTTTTTTATATAAACTAATGTGCTAGACTTTTACATATGTAATAAGTTTGATGGTTGGTCTCGTTTACTTTCACAAAATTTTTTAACTCATCTCATCTCATTTAATATTTATAATTTTTTTAAATTTTTATACAAAATAAAATAACAACTTAACTTTATCAAATCTAAAAATAAAAATAATATTAAAATATATATATATATTCTAACAATATTTTATTCAACTTTCATCTCAACTTCTTTCATCTTATCTAAAAAACAAATGAAATAATAGTATTTTATTTCAAATAAAAACCCAAAAAAAAAATAATATTAATAAACAAGTTGCAAATAAGAACCCAAAAATAATAGTATTAGAAACTACGTCACTAATTTATAATCATCTCAATCTGCGATGCGCATGAAGTTGGAATCACTTGATTGATATTTGATAGAAAAGACAAAATTCAAAGAATTATTTAGTCGTGGTAAGTGAGATAATCAAATAGATGCCGCAAGAAACTGAGTTTTTTTGTTTTTTATTAGCCATAGAAAGGAAATCTATGGATATCAAGCAATGTTGCAAAGGACGACCATTCAACTACTTCTCTTTGATTAGTCTGCCGACTCTGATGGCCGCCATCGTTGTTCCTATATTTCTCCTCATTCCATTACCGCCCTCTCACTTTCTAATTTCTAATCTGTTTGTGTGTGTATGTGTGTATATATATATATATATATATATATATATATATATTATGTGTGTATTAAGTTTTTGGGTTGAGATTTGGGGTTGTCGGCCACATGTTTAGGGGTCAAATTAGTACTCTAATTTCTTTATATATTATTCTATCTGTAAATAGACCTCCCTCAGTAGAATTTCTAAAACAAATATCATGTGTTAAGAGATATTGGATGACCCATATATGGTAAAATATATATTAAATGTCATGGGTGGTGGATAAAGATAATTGCTCACAATTCTTTATATAACCCTCTTTTAAATTTAGGGCTATTTTTATAAGCTATTTTATAAAAAAAAATATATATCCCTCATTTAAAATAAAATTATGTTAAATATTGTAAAATAGTTGCATGTGTATCATTTTTGTTAAGAGCAATGCTAGGTACAATTCCCAAATGGGGACTGCAATGCAAGTTTAGGCTATTTTAACTTTAAAATTTTTTAAAATTACAAAATTATCCCTCCTAAAATTATGTTTTCTCTTATTCAATAATGTGCCTGCACATGCAGTCCTCACTTGAGAACTGCAAATAGAATTTCTTTTTTTGTTAATAAAAGGGTGTTGGTATAGTAAAGAGTTTCAAGCCTAGTTTCAAGCCTAGGGCCGGTTTGGATCCAAAAATCATATCATATTACATTATCTCATCTTATTATTATAATTTTTTAATTTTTTACATAAAATATAATAAACAATTTAACTTTTTCAAATCTCAAAACAATAATAATATTAAAAAATAATATTCTAATAATATTTTATTCAACTTATCTAAAATCATCTCATCTCACTATACAAAAATCATCTCACCTCATCTCATCTCATCATTATAACTTTTTCAAATTCTTACACAAAATATAATAAACAATTCAATTTTTTTAAATCTCAAAATAATAATAATATTAAAAAATAATATTCTAATAATATTTTATTCAATTTATTTAAAATCATCTCATCTTATTCCAACAGTATCCAAATGAATTCATTATATATTTTAAGACTTTTAGTACACTTAAATCGATGTACACAAATCATCTATATATAGTGGGATCCATTATAAATTTAAAAAAATTAAAATTCTAATTATTTTTTAGCATAGTTGATTAATTTGGAGTTTTCCACGTCAGTGATTTGTTGGATGTATAAAAAATAAAACTTATAAATATTTTATTTTTCATATTTTAAACATGGGTAAGAATAGATAAATTAGAACATTCTTTAAAAAATCCAGAGGAGTTTCCACTCATGATTATGGTATGGTTGAAAAAATCTCCCATATCTTAATTTTACTGCACGTTGATGTTGAGATTTCTTCCCGGATTTAAAATCACGTAAAACTTTTGTTTAATATTGTGTGGTCTAGAATGATAGTCAAAAGTGTGATTTTTCATAGGTCGAGTCAAAATAATATAATGACAGGAAAATCACGAAGAAAAAATAGATGGAAAAAAAAATATGGAACGTGGAATTCAAAGATTTTGTAAGTATATGTGAGAGAGCATAGCTTGATTCTCATGCATCTGTTGGCTTCTTGAATATTTTATTTTTAATAAATGATATTTACAATCATGAGAACATAAATATTGCATAATTTTTTAAATAAAAAATAAATAAATACGAGATTTACATAAAAAAATTAATTTTTTAATAATAGATCTCATTCTTTTTCTAAAAATATTGTGCAGCGCTTGCGCACTCAATGACTATATCTAACATTACTCTTTATAACCAAAACTATGCACAAAAGTATGGTTGGAGATAAAATAATAATACTAAATATATTTTTAGAGTGTGCAAGTCTTATTAAAAAAAAGTCAAGTCTACCATAAAAAAATAATAATTTTTTTCATCCAAATCTTAAATTTATCGATTTTTTTAAAAAAAGTATGCGATATTTATATATCTTAAAATTGTAAATATAATTTCTCATTATAAAATCATCAGTAATATTTTTCATTCTAAATTTTATCATCTCTAACTACATTAATTAATTAATAATTTTACTAATTAAAATAGATGACATGACCAAGATGATAAAATGCATCATTCTTGTCAATTTGTCATATCCATCATTGAGCCAATATGGAAAGATCCTAATAGCGTGGTTCATGCCTCCCTATTGAGGCCCACTATACTGCTGACAGTGGAACATTTATCTTAAATCAAACACTTTGTTTCTTATTATTTTCCTTAAAAATAAAAGATCGACTACCTTTTTTTTTTTTTTTTTTCCTCTTGCTATTAGGGTTGTGTTTGGTTGTCGAATTAAATCAATTTATCTCAAATCAATTATTGATGAGATTTACTATTTTTTTAACTTCTTATAAAAAAATTAAATTTATCTTAACCTATTTCATACATTTCAATTTAAAAAGTTAAATTTATTTCAATCTAAAAAAATTAAGCACATCTTAATAGAATTCACAAAATATAACTATTCAAAACTTAATTCAATTCATTTCAACGTATATCTAATGTCAAGACTTTAAGGTAGCGTTTGGAACATAAACTACTCTCAACTCATCTCAATTCATCATTATAACTTTTTTAAATCTCAACATAAAATATAATAAACAATTCAACTTTTTCAAATCTCAAACTAATAATAATATTAAAAAATAATATTCTAATAATATTTTATCATCTCAACTCAATTCAACTCATCTCACTTTAATATTTAAACTTACACCTAAAACTTTTTTTTATACAATTAAGATTATATCTGTAAAATACTTTTATCTATTTTTTTGTTTAACTTACCTTCAAAACCGTGGATCCCTTTAGGAAAGTGGTGTGTTTGGTTTGCTTGTAGCTGTGTTCTGGACGGGAAACCCGAGAATAAATAAATCTCAAAATAAAATAAAGCGAAGAAGTGATCAATAATAACTTAAAAAAAAAAAGAAAAAGAAAAAAAAAAGTGGAGTCGGGCGTGTAAAGCTATGGTCGCTGAGATTTTGTTAGATGGATTTGATTTTGAGTTAATTTTTTATTGAATTAAATACTTATATTATAAGAATGAGATATTTGAAAAGTGATGCGGAAATAAAAGATTATATAAAAATAAATTTATAAATTAATATAATTTTACATTTATTAGATTTGTTTTATAAATAAAAATATTTTTATAATTTGATCTATTACATCAATTCAAGTTATTTTTTAAATTTAGTTTTGTGATTAAAATATATTTTGAAAAACTTATATTTTGCATAAGTTGAGTTTTTGTGCCTACACAATATATTAGATTAATTTTATATAATATATTAAATTTATATTAAAGTAAAAATAATTTTATAATATAATACATCACATTAAACACGGTTGTTTATAAGTAAATTTTTATAAAATTATTTTGTATCTTTTCTTATAAAAATAATAATAAAATTTATAAGAGTTTGGTCTCAGCATAAATTTGTAAAGAAGAATATTATACATCAATTATTATTTATTTTTATATTTCATATTTATAATTTTTTATAAAATATAAAAATATTATTGTACGGTATAAGAGTGTTGAGTGGTAAACAGTGATATGAGAAGAAGTTTTTTTATTTTTATAAAACAGAAAATAAGACTGAATGGTAGGATATTTGAATAGACGTGGGCAGGAGGTGGGGTCCACATCCCGGCTAGGTCCTCGTGAAAGGCATTTACATTGATATTAACGTCCACCATTACGTGGGCCCCACTTTTTGAGAACGTATCAACTTTTCTAGATCTTGTCGATTTCTCTCACCATGTTTATCAATTATCACCTTGAAAATAATAATTTATTATTATTATTATAATCGAAAAAACTAAATCTTAAATTATACATATATGAAAAATTCTGGCCGCCTAATTTGTTTTTACACGTGAGATTAAATAAATTGAGATAAAAATTAAAAATTAAATAAAATATTATTAAAATATTTTTTTATGTAAATAATTATAATAATTAAATTAAATATTTAAATGCGTTGTAAAAATAAATGAAGAGAAACGTGTAGGTATTATAGAGGTAAGGAAGAAAGAAAGGAACGTGGCTAGGAGCCGACACGACAACCGAGTCGGACCGGACGGTGGAATCAGCGGCTTGGTGGCTACGTTAATGTGAAGAGTCCTTTATTGACAGGAGGAAATTGCCAGGTTTGGTCCACGAAAGATGCATGCAATGTGCATGTGCGTGCGTGCGTCCTCTGTGTCCGTGTTTGGTTTGGTCTTTTCTTTATTTCCGAAACCGGCTTTGGCGCGCCGCTCTTCCCTATTCGGCTTTACACGAACGTCGCGGGAAGTGGATCGGATACTTTTTTAGGTGGGGAGAATTGTGGGTGAGGGATCCAGAACTAGTATCTTTGAAAAAAAAAAAAAAAAACACAAAAAGGGTAACAATCAAATCATCAAAATTTAGATTTTTTTTAAAAAAATTAAAATAATACTAGATATACTAATGCAATCACAAATAATTTTTAAAAAAAATAATCAATTTTATTATTAAATTTTTTTATATAAATTTCATTTTTTTATTTTATTTTAAATGAGTGTGCATTCTATAACTATAAATTATATCATTTCTATTTAATAATTAAAAAAATAAAAAATTATATATAATATGTAATATACGAAAATGATGAATAAAATTTTTTAAATATTTTCCAGATGCTCTTCTTTTTAGATGTAAATAATTTCTAGAGGCTTTCCTTTAAATTATATGAGATGTATGAAAAACTTTTTGCTCAAAGGTCTATATACCTCCAAGATTAGTGGAGGTTTTATTCTTGGACGACGTAAATAAATAAATAATCAAATTTTTGGGGTTGAGAAACTCGTTTGACCTTTATAGTCAATATATGTTATAAAACAAATATAGTCTAATAAAAAAAAACATATAATCATTTCGTGACTTCGTCCATCTATATTGATAAAAAAATATATTATTATTATTATTATTGGAAATGCAATTTTAGGACATTTTCTAATCAAAATAATAATATTTGTTGAGAAGTTTCAAGTTTATTGAGAGGTTTTATAAAAGAAAATTTATAAAGAACTTGCATATTGACTTTTGTAAGGATTCGTTATAAACTAAAACATTTTTCACATTTTTATTTTTTTTTTCTCTTTTTATGTATTGTATTTTAATTTATAATACAACTAAAAATGATATAAGGATCATCCATATTAAATATAAAAGAGTAATGTTGCTGACTATCTTTGTTATCATCATCATACCACTATTTCATTATGTGATATTAAATAATTAAAGATTATTTTGTTATGTTCAATTTTTAGATTAATTATTTAATATCATATTATGAGATGTTAAGAGGATGATGATAAACAGATAATAAATATTGGGAAGGGGATTGTCCCCAATAATGGGCCTGACCAAGCAAGCCCAGTCCACGGGATACAGGTGGCCCTAAGAACAGCCTGACAAGGCAAAGTCTATATGAGGATGTGGTGACCCGGGCCGAGCCTAGAGAAGAAGCGGCCCACGGGACCCACATAGGGGAGTAGCACGCGTGAAGTGTGAGATTGGGATAGGAGGCCTGACACCTCAATTGGCTGACGAATCGTATGCACAGAGTCAGGGACACCCAAGTCCTCAAGCATCAACGACTGGACAAGATTGGGGAGGTGGGAGCATTTAACCGAGGTCACGCCGCATTAATGAAGAATGGAGGCAAGCATGTCATGATATAGGCCTAGGGCTGCCAGCGGTTGCCACGATCAGGTATGGCTGGCCTATCACCTGGCAGAGAGTTGGCAGGAGAACACCGCCTTGGTACAGAGCAACGCACCATGAACAGCCTGACAATGGACCATCTCCACCAAGTATAAATATTCTCTTGGGGGGAAAAACTCTCTGGCATATATATATATTAATTAGAAGAGCACACAAAATCCAAATTGACGTAGACACCGGAGGTATCCCCACCATCCTAAGCCTACATTTCTCCCCTTCATTGCAGAAATGGATCAATCAAGAACGATGGAATTGCTCAGATTGCGAAACATGACATTAATAAATATATTCTTTTTAATATAAAAATATTTTTAGACCTAAAAAAGAAATGTGATTATATAGAAGAGGAGATTTGGATAAAAGAGAGTGCGTGATGGATTAGAATTCCCAAAAGAAAGATATAGAAAAGCCATGCGTTATGGATATTATAGCTTGTTTGGAGCCTCAGATGAGATACAAAATTATCATGTGATCTTATTCTATCTTATTCCCAAATATAATTTAAATATAAAATTCTCACCTAAGCAAGCAATTAAACTTCGTTAGAAAAGATGATATATGATGAAGGGGTGTGGTTCCCTAACAAACACTCCAGAACAATAACAACAGTGCAAAGTGATGGATAAAAAAGAAAAAAGGGATTTTTGTGACCAATTTATTAGTCCTCACCCATGTCCTACAAAGAGGACGCCGTCTTAAAAGACGGTAATAAGCTGTTCATAAAAATTTGCGAATAATGGAACCATCGCTCGTGGTGGTGGTGGAACCTCTACTAAAAGCGGTGAGAGTGGCAGGTGCACTGCTTTGTTGTCTTGAGATGACTTTTGGAGAGATCCGCAGTCTTTTCTTCAAGATCATCAATTAGGAAAAGCAATAATATAATAGAAAACACGACATCAGGTGGACTGATCTGCGACCTATGATCATCTGCGTTCCTGCGCTCTTGTGATGGCGCGTGGCTAGGTGCATGGCAGCCACGCGCTAGTAGGATGGAGACGGGGTGGCCTAGATCTAGAAGATCTTGAAGAGATGAAGCTGTGGTATGACGCATGTTGCCGTCGGAGGCGTCGGTGCGTGGTGGCGCGTGAAGGCCATGAGCGGCAACAAGCCGCACGTGAGGTCCACGTACCGATGATTTTTGCGTGACTCCGCTTCGTCCTAGTAGATCAGTGGATGGCGGATGGGATGGTGGGGCATGTGTAGGCAGATGACGGCCGAAGAATAGCAGATCTAACCAAAACTAAACCGGTGTAGGGAGGAAGAAGAAAACACTATCTTGAAAGTGTATACACAATGCGGAAATGGAAAGGAGAATGAGAGGAGGGTGAAAGCCACACTCTTCTTTGGCAACAGATATCACTGAAATGGAGTTTTCTAAAGAGAACGAGGAGTCTCTGTTGGCATAAAAATATCTACAAGTGCACAGAATTGTAACAAGTAGTAAAGTGTTTTTAAAGAAAGCGGATGTCGAACCCACAAGGATTAATTATGCTATTGAGTACTAAAATTTACTAAATTAATTACTATTTGGAAAACCAAAATTTGAAGAATAGATTATCTAAATTAAACTGAAATAAAGAGCATGAAAATTTAGATTTTAAAGATAATAAAAATATATCTATAGTGTTTGATTTCACCTAACAAATCTCACACAATTTATTCTTCATTGTTATAGAATTCCAATTATCACAAGTTGATGATAAAAACTCCTTAACTATTTAATATTTTCTCTCAAACAATACCAAAAATATCTACAACTAATAATTCCATATCTCTATGTGAATTTAACTAATTTGAGACTCATTAAGTTTTTTAAATTTTTCTTAAAAAATACACTAATCACGGTAAAGTATCTCTACTTTCGCTCAACTAATGGTGCTTAATCCTAAAGCTTTAATCACAAATCACCTCTCGGTCTCATTGTGATTCAATAGATCAAATAATAATTAGTTATAAAATTGCAAGCATTAAGAATAAGGAATAAACACTCAATCATGGAAATATTGAAATAAAACAACTTAGAATATAAATTGTGTGTTCAATGCTGGACTACATCAAAACTCTAGAAAATAAAATTAGTTCATAATGAAACTGAAAAGAAAAATAAAAACACTAGTATTCTTCGTTGGAGTCAGTTGATGAAGCATGCGGCTCTAGTTAACATTCAGCGCACACGACATTTACCTGGTGAGACCATTTCGAGTTTCGAAATCAATTTGCTGGCTGGCTACCAAATCCTCCCGAACTCTGTAAATCAAGCCGTTTATTACTGAATCTTCCATTTTAGATATTTCCGTTATATTTGGGATAATTTCTTTTATGTTAACATTTATTTTTAGAAACTATTTTCCAGATCTTTAAGCTAGATTGTGCTGCATTTATCTTAATTTTGGATTTAAGTTTTATGGAAATAGATTTCATTTCATTCAATGAAATCAGCGAAATTATAATTGTTTCTTATCAATACAATAAAAAATTTAAACTACAAGTCAAATTACACATGTACTGGAGCACCTCCACAAACAAATTAAATGATATCATCGTATAAACAAATTATGTAATAATTGTCAAAGAGTTATGTCCCAATCATTTTTGAAATATTAAAGGACAGCTCTAGTTAAAAAATAAATAAATAAGATTACTTCTAATGAGAACATTAGTATTTTTTTTTCTTCCAATCTTGTAATCTTGTAGCCATTCATTTTTTAATAGGAGATATTGAGTTAAAAATTGATTTTTTTACAAATTTTTTTAAATCATCGCATCTAATTATTATAATTTTTTAAAATTTTCAAACAAATTAAAATAAAGAATTCAAACTTTTTCAAATTCTAAAATAAAAATAATATTAAAAAAATATATTCTAATAATATTTTATTCAACTTTTAACTTTCATTTAAATTTATCTATAAAATCAAGCGAGGCATTGTAAGAAATCTCGTGCCGTTAGATTATATAACACTTGCACTGTTGGGACTCATGAAAGCTTATTGAAAGTTTCATCTCAACTCATTTAAATACAGATATCACAACAATTTTCTTTACTAAAAAATTCCACTAAAAATCATCTTAAAAAAAATTTCTCAATCCAAAACTAGTTTTGAATAGGAAAAGTTTCAAGTAGTACTTGTTTGAATTGCAACTTCCGAAAATGTATTTCTGATTTTTTTATTGTGTTTGAAGTAATTCATAGAGAAAAAAGTGGTTATGGATTACACCACCAACAACATTTAACGTTAGAGTTAATAGCCGTAGGAGAGGATGTTGGGCACTTTTCAGCTACCACCAACAATAACATGTTAGTATAAGAGTAGAGGAAAGAGAACCAAATCCTTCAAACACATCCAACAACAATATCCAAGTTTATTTTTCATAAGATGTCATCGATCAAGGGATAATGTTAGAATTAAAATTTATTTGATACGTGGATTAATGGACTTAGCAATATGAATATTCAAAAAATGCCGAAAGGAAATTCCTATTTTGATTGAGTATTGTTATTATGCCACCCCAGTTATACCATTCATGTTGTTTTATTGATGTGTTATTGTGATGTGACTCATTAAAAAAATAAAAAATAAAAAATAAAAAATATATATTCAAAATAAAATGACATTTATAAACACGAAAGAAGGAAAATTGAAATATCATTTATAAATTATTTCTTATTTTTATTTATTTCTTATTTCTTATTATTATTTATAATCATATAAGATTACTTTAACATCTAAACATTGTATCAAGGGATCGAACCACTTAAGCCACCTTCCATGTCCAAACCCTACGCTTCAAGCATGTTTGGACACTTGAAATATCTCTGAATTTTGTGAATAATACTAAACTGATTTGAGTGAAGATGTTTTTATTAGGTTTTGAGAAAGAAAAAAGAAAAAGTTAAATAAAAATATTATTAAACTAAACATTTGTTTGAATATAATTTTTTATTTTGAAGTTTGTAAAAATTATATTAGATTTTGTGTTTGGATAATAATTAGATAAACAAGTTGAAAATTTGAAGTTAGAAAATAATTTTTATATTTGAGTGATGTTTGTGAATGAAATTATGAGAATTTTAAAGAATTTTGAGAAATCTTTGCTTGTCTAAACATGCTCCAGGACTAATCTACACTTAGACTATGTTTGGATAGTGGAGTCGACTATTATTTAATATTTTATTATTATTTTTTATCTATTTTTTTATTATTATTTAATATTTTTTTATTATTTATAAATTATTTGAGATTATTTCACTACTCAAATGAAATCCTAATCCAATTTGTACAAGCAAGAATCAAGTTACATAGCTCTCATTTAAAGAAAACAATTGGATGTTGGAAAATGTTTTAAATGTGTGTACTATATAATATCAATACAAACTTAGGAATGCCTCCCATCATCGTCAATCCGATCCCATCTAATGCGCAATCAATTACCTACAACTTTCCTTTCCACAACCTAATCCTTTACGAAATGTCCTAAACACCCAATACCTTTCCCCCCTAATTTATTTTCCTACCAAACAAACAACCCTCTAAGTTAAGTATCCCTCAGCCGAGCCGAGCCAAAGACAAAAGGAAAGAGAAAAAAAAAAAAAGCCGAAAGCCTCAGGCGCTAGGCAGGCCGGATTGACTATGCAGGCAGCAGGCAGCAGGCAGCAGGGGCCCACAATTAAAACCGGACATCATCACGCAATTCAAACCAGTTTACTAGGACGAAAGAAAAAAAAAAAACCAAGACATGGGCGCAAAGTAACCGATCCCTCACGCGCCTGCGTCTCCATCATTACCCCCACTCTCTCTCTCATCTCTCTTCTTTGTCCCCCTTATATAAGTATCCTCTTCGCTTCATCGCAGCTCATCATCGCTGCTTTCAACGCTCTTGTTTGCTTTATCGGAAAATCTTCTATCTGTCTCGATTTCTATGTCGACGTCTATTACCTTTGTTGATGACTGGAATATCAAGAAGAGGGTCCGGTATGAGGACTCCGACGAGTCGGACTCCCCCGAGGTGAAGCGTCTCCGGGAGAACCTTCTGGATTTCCTCGACGACTCCGATCCCGATGCGACCATTCAGGACCTTGCCTCCGTCATGAAGAGCTTCGAGGAAGAGATATCTCCGGCTTCTTCGTCGCCGGTGCCGGTTGTTGACTTGACTTCTGATTCCGGCGAGTCCCAACCGGAGCTGGGTTACCTTCTTGAAGCCTCTGACGACGAGCTTGGCCTGCCACCCTCGGGTAGTTCTTCCGGGGAGGAAGTGCAGAATCTGGAGACCGACTTGATTCGTGTCCCGTCCGACACGTCTGGTATCGGCGACTTGTGGGGATTCGAGGATCAAATCCCGAATTACGACGCGTTCGAGTTCGGTGTCGGAGATGGGTATGGGATCACCGGCGAGTACGTGGCGTTTGATGGGGGGCTGTTCGAGTACTCCGATCTGTATTACGAATCTTCCGATTTATCCGATCCCTCGTGGCGGCACGGAACTTTGCCAGCACAATAGACCCAAAAAAAAAAAAAAAATAGACTATTGATTGAATATACAGATGTAAATTTTGTTTTTGTTTTTATTTTTTTTAACTTCTTATATTATTAAAAGAAGCTAAAGGAAAATACGTAGGGTTAGGATGATATGAAAAAATGCCTTTATTTGTGAAAGTGGTTCCTTTGTTCTTATTTTTAATGATGGATTCACGAACTACGGATCTGTTCTTTGTAAATTGTTCAGAAAAAGGCTAAAAACCTATGGATCAGTCGTTTGCTTTGATCTCCAATCAAATTCATGTCCCTTAAATGGCAAAAATATACATACGGACTAAAAGATATATTTTATTATTATTTTTTAATTTAAACTTTTATTTTTAAATTTTATAATTTAAGTATTGTTTAGATAGTAAATTGATATGAAATTTTTATAATTTTATATAAGTTGAATAAAATATTATTTTTTAATAATATTATTATTTTAAAATTAAAAATAAATAAATTATTTATTATATTTTACAAAAGAATTTATAAAAATTATATCCGCGAGCATATATTATTACACGCGAGCATATATTATTACGTGAATAGAAATTATAAGTCTAAATAGCACTTTCCTTATCGTTATTTTTAAAAATTTGATCTAGAACAAGGGAAAATTACACTTGGCAACTTACTAGAAACTAAAGTACAAGCATCTAAAATAAAAATTGATACAAAGATAGAAGTGCTAATTTGCATTTTTTAGTCGTTTGTATCTTATTATGTCTCAAGTATTCTTTATATTCGTTAATCTAAATTTGACACGTTTAATTAAATCACTCGGCTATTGAAATCTTAATATGATCTATATAAACAACAGATAATACCACATGATTAAAATAACTCGTTTAATAATTAATTTTTATTCAATTAATCTATACGCAACCCGATTTATACAAATAGATATAGTTGATTTATATATTTATTTTGACTCGATTAACATAATTTGATATATAATACGTAGATAATTATATAAATCATTCATAATTATAACTAGATTTTTGATAAAATATTTACTCAATATTCAAACTAATAATATATAAGAAAATTTATATCTCTAAAAATTAAGATTTTATATTAACAGAAAAAGGTTAATACTTTTGAAATATTAAGTAGTTAAACAATAATATCAATATTAAATCCCAATAACAACAAAGTCATAAATCTAAACATTCAAAACATATTAACCCAAATTTTCTTATATTAAATTCAAATCTATTTATTTTGTGTCATATTTATGTTAAATTTTCATATCATATTTATATTGCCACTCATTAAAGATCGTTCGTCAAAGATAAAATATAATAGACATAAAAAATAATATAAGGGAAAATCATCAAGGTCAGCGTGACCTTTTGATCCTTATAGATGCCACGTGCTGGACCTAGTTTTGATTTTGGAGTTGTACTTTTATTGACGATTCTCGTAAATAAGTGATGGTTTGAAAAGAAAAGCTCCTCAGAGAAACTACTCATCATTTTCGAATGTTTCCACCCGAACCTTCCTAGATGTTCCTTTTTCTCTATCGATTTGTGTATATATTTTTCATGCTAGTATTCTTTTTATCTTTTATTTTCATTGATTCAGTTTTGATTAGATCTACCTTACTCCGATGATTGACTCTCTACACACACCCCACTATACAACTTCCCAACCACTGATCTACTTGGACTAAGCGAAATTACTGCGAAAATCTTAGGATATGATACTCATGCGTGTGTTCGTCATGCGCCCGTCGTGCTGCCGATTCATAATGTATTTGTCGTCTACACGCGCTGCACCACTAAATTATGCACCTCAAGATATTTTAAGTTTGCCCCATCCTATCTCCGTAGTCCAGTTAATCTGATGCCGGTCTTCCTATTATGTTTCCGTTTTTCCTAACCGATGATCTTGAGGAAGGGAATACAAATCTTTTTAAGGAACATCTTAAAACAACAGACCACAGTGTACCTTCAACTTCTATTACTTCCAACGGTGGCTCCATAGTTCACATATATGTGTGAACTGCAAAAAATCTTTATTTAAGATAGCGCCGTCTTTGCATGGTATGGGTGGAACTAAGTATTTGGTCCTAAAACTCAAAATTTTTTTTTTCACTTTTTCGTTGTGGTTATTGTAATGAGGTGTCTGTTGGGGAACCCTATCCCCTCTTAATGTATCTCGTTTTCCTTATCTAAATGATATATTTGCTTGCTTAGAAAAAAAAATGATATTTTGAAAAAACAATTTTGAATATATATATATATATACATATATTTATGTTAGTCTACTCCGGAGGTACATAATTTAAAGAAGGGTAAAGGTGTGGGTGGGATGGGATATCATAAGTTTTGTTAAAAGAAAATGATAAAAAATAACTCTTTTAATAATCATTTTTTAAATTAGGAGTATTTTTTTTTTAAAAAATAATTTATAAAAGTAAGATCGTTTTATATAAATAGCTTTAATTTTAAATATAGTTGTATATAAAGAATTGTAAATATGTGTATTAATACTCTTTGTTATATTTCATCAGCTATAGTCTATTCGAGTTCAAACAACTATAAGATGGTCAACTTGTATTCATTTACTTTGTAGTTGAATTGAATGGAGTTAAAGTTTACGATCAACTTGTTAGAAATTATAATGAAAATAAGTGAATCACGAAGTCAGAAAATAAAAATTTGGACTCCAAGATTCGATCGTAACGGCAATTTCTTTTAAACATATTATGAGAGATGTTTTAGAATGAAAATTTATTATATGTTCTATCTCTTTGAAAAAAAGTTTGAATTATAAAACGTTTGTTAGTTATGATACATTCCAACAGCTGTTTTAACACTACAAGAAATTGGCTCAGTTGCGGCGATATTTGGTCTGCTGGAATTAATATCGCCGCAATAAGTTATGAATCACGACGACTTCTTGGTCAACGCGGCTTCCAGCCCGTGACTTTTTGTTTTCCTTTTTTGCGGCGATTTTAAATTATTTTGCGGCGAAAATATTCGCTGTAAATATTAATTTTATTTTTGCAGCGATTTTAAAGATATTAGCGGCGATATAAACCGCCGTAAAATGTCAAAATCTAATGCCGACGCTGTTGTTCGCTGCAAATCTCCAATTAATGTAAACGGTGCCAATACCTTCACATAAAATCAGTTTTCCCCCCAAATCCGGATTTCCCCTCAAATCGCGATTACCTTCATCCCCATTTCAGCCTACCAGTAAGACACACGCCCCTGTTTCCACTCGGCGATTTAGGAGCTGATAAATATCTCTCTGTTGCATTCTTCGTGCGTTTCTTGGTTCTGCTATTGCGGAATCCAGGCCCCTCATTCCAGACTTTGAGTTCGAAACAAAGTCTGTGCCTCACCGTCGACCACGTGGAGAGATTGTTTTCGGAAGCTCAATATCGGCGGCGATTATCGTCCATTGAGACGGTGGGGACTATCTTTCATGCATTGCAGGTATTTGGTTGTTCCCTTTACTGCAAATAGCTCTCCCCCTTCATCCCCGCATGATTTCTTTATTGCAAAAATTATGCATTTTGGTGGGTACTGATTTGTTGTGTCTAAAGTCACTGTAGTCTTAAAGGGCGTGTAAGCATCCAAATCATCTGAGTTGTGTAGATTTTTTTCTTGATCTGTAGCTTATGGATTTTTTCTGCTTCGTTTGGTTTATTCATGGCCTCTTCACTGGTGCATTGTTTGTGTTGGTCTCCTTGGACTGTCTTTGAAGTTCCAAACTGTCCAGTTTCAAAATTAGTCAAAATGATGGGTAAATGAAGTCACAAACTGTATGGCCGTTCCAAAGTGATGCAGTTAAAGGAAAGGAAATGTCTGAGTGTCGGTTAGCTTGATAGGTTAACTCATTGTAGATGCTAGGAAGAGAAAGGCTAGCAGGAGAGATTATTAGTTTAGGTTGTTGGAGGATGCCAAGGATAGGGAAAAAAATAAAATTGGCTCGAACCTGCTTGGAATACCAAGTTAAAAGGCAATTCTTTTGCGGAATAAATTCTCTGTTTCCACAGGTTAAAGTGGTTTGAGTTTACATGATAAGATGATATTTGTACAACAAAGGATATGTACTGCAGATTTTCAGCTCCAGTTACAAACGTTACTTAATTATCTTTTGTGGCTATATTTTCTGAACAGAGGAGTTGGAACTGATCTTATGTTTGTAACTGTGTAGATAAGTCTTGAGTCGTGACAACTGTTTGAGTCTTGAGTTGTGACAACTGTCTTGGTATTTTTCTTTTGCATATTAAGATGTGTTCGGCCTTTTGGTTTTACGATGTTCTAATCTTTGCTATCATTCATTACTTTGGATTGTTGGTGACATCACAAGAAAAACTGATAGCATATCACTGAAATGAAAACCATTTTAAGCTGATGTATGACAAGAAGAAAGCCAGATCAGAGAACCAAAAGAAATAATACATGCAACCTTACATTTACTTAAAATGGTTGTGACACAACACTAAACTTAATTGTTTTACCCACCTAGAACCCCTCCTATTTATTTTTAATCTAGCCTTTATTGGCACTTTGTTAACGGAGTGACTGCAGGATCTTACTTAGTGATTGTCTGCTTTTTATCCAGGAAAAAGAGGAAAAAGTTAACAATAAAGCTAATTACTTTCAAAGTTTCATGGATGAGAAAACATAAAGGATTTTTTCTTGAAGCATGCAATTAATTACTTGCTGAAGATTGAGGTTTTGATTTTCATCATTACGAAACCTGATAAACCAAAAAAATAAAGAAATAAAAATAATAAAATAATAAAAAAAGGCATTAACTGATATTGTGATTTTTTTTTTCTCCTACTGTTGGTGACATGGGGCTTCATGCATATCTTAGTTTCATGCATTAGCTGATCTCCACCTGTTGTAGAAGGATACTTATCATGTGCCCATTTGCATGTCAGGTGCCACGATCGTTCCTTTTATTTCTTCTCTAAGCCTTTTGACCTTTCTGCCTCTTTGCCATCCACATAATACATTAGGGTCATGCTTATACTATAGATATGTTCTTCCCAATTTTGGCATTATTAAACTAATAGATGCATGCACAAAACTTTTTAAATAAATTTCCCACGTCTCCCTTTATGTGATCTGTTTGTTCTGGCCATCATCTACACGTAAAAGTTAAGTTATTGTTTTTCTTAACTGTTTGAGTCTGAGTAGGATCCATAACGTTTTCCAATTTCTGCTATATTCAAGTGCAGAATTTTAGCGGCGAAATCGTTGGTACTAGCTTAGTTATCCTTATATTATGTTATACTTGTCTTTGTCTATTTTAATGAAGCCCCTTTCGTCCAAACATCAGAATAATCATTACCTTCTTTTCATTTTAGCTAAGTTTTGCAATCAAATACAATCTTTATTGCGTCTGGATATTTGAGTATAATACTATTATTAATCAAGACCTGTGATAGTCCAGCACGCTTGGTTATGTATATTCGTTGAACTGATTATAGTTATTATACATGCAAATATTTATTTGTTTACTTGAATTGATTATAGTTAGAATACATTCATGTATTCTAATTATATACTTACTTCAATTTAAAGTTTCTTTTGTGCTGATCAGCTGTACCCCCGGCCATTCCTTTACCCTCCTTTAATTCTTTTGTTTCATTTGTCCTTCTACATTCTTTTGGCAACAATTTCTTGGCTAATGTATTATGGTAAACCAATCAGTGGGTCTTTTATCTAAAAATTGGTTGCCTCATTTCTAATGTAAAAGTGTACTTTTTTTTTAATATTTTGATTTTTTTGCACTTGCGGTCAAAGTGAGCGGTTACTTTGAGGGATAGAGTAGCAGCGCCCTTTTATTTATTTATTTTCTTCTTTCTTCTTCTTGATTGGATTGCAGGAAATTAGTTAGCTAGCTTCCAATGACATGCATGGCAAAATGTGTTTGTACTTCTAATTGGTTTTAATTAATCATCTTCCTCATGATCATATAGTAAAAATTTTGTCCAAAAGGCGCCACTAATGCAATGAACTGCATATTTAGGACAAAAGGGTTGATGAAGACTCTAGCTGAAGTATTTAGAAGCTGGATTTTGGTAACAAACAAGGGTTAGCGGCTGGCCTAGCTAGTTTATTTTGTTGTTTCATTTGGATGTGATTCCCTAACTTTGTGAGCTGACAATTTCTGCTGGTTACTCATGAATTTGCAATTCAGAATAACTAAATAAATGAATACTTCTTCAAGCTTTTTGAGCTGTTGTTCATCTCATATATATTCATACATGGTAGACCCCCCCATATATGGAAATCGATCATTTCCATATACATATTCATTTCCATATACATATTATAATAGGATATATTCATGTCCATCTATAGACTTACATATATGGACATGAATCCTATGCTCATGAGTTAGAGATTACATTAATTTAAATATGCCCCCGATGTTTAACCTAATTAATATATTCTGAACATTTCTTTTTTTCCTTCACTTTTCTCCCCCACAACCAATTATTAGGAGCTAATAATCTGTTTGAGATGAAGGCCAATGGATATATTCATTTCACCTTAGCATCCACTTCTATGTATAGTTAATGGAATTTAGAGATCTATGGTAGGCTGATTTGTACTAAGATATTGAAATAAAAGACTCAAAAAAGAACGAGTTCCCTTCAAGAGGGGAATTAAATCAGCCTATGTAGCTGATAAGCGTCTTAGTGCTTGTATTTATTTTTTCATGGACAAATATAAGATCTCTCTCTCTCTCCCTCTCTATTATTATTTCTCTTCCCAATAGCCCTTCAACATATCAATGTCTTTGAACAATACTGTCATTTTATTGCACATGACAAACATCTCTCTTTCATTAACTTCTAGCAAATACAATATGTGACAGTGGCTATAGGATAGGAGGTGTGAGGTGTTGTGTATGGCCATCATGTACTTGAGCATGTTATGTATAGATATAACATATCTATCTATATATGTTGGTCAAATGAATTCCATCACTTGTGCAATGTACCTACAGGTAAATCAATAGAATAGTGCTACCATATCCATATTAATTACAACCATTTGACCATGATGGCAATTTTCTGCTATTATTTGCGGATTAAACTAGCTAGCTTAATCTCATCAATTCCTAAAAGCCATGAAGTAGGGTTACCCAAAATAACAAATTCAATAAAGCCAATAAGTAGATCATGACTCAATGTAGGGTTTGTTTCCCTTGGTATTATAATTAGCTAGCCAGCTTTCTTTTCCCTTTTTAATTTTATTTAGGGTTTGTAGATGTTTGTTTGTAATTTTTTATCCAGTAATTGTACATATATGTAAGACATTAAATCACGAAGTTTAGGTTGGCTTTTGTTTTTTTGAAGCACTGGAAATGTGGGGCTTGAACAGGTGTGTTAATGTGATATCAAACTCTAGTTTGCAATGATAACAAGTGGTAATTCTCGGTGGGGTTCAAATAAGTATAAGATTAGACTTCCAATAATGCACCAATTCCACTAAAATTTTCCTGCTTTCGAATGCAGATCACCAATTTACATAGTTATGCATTTAACTATGTCAATTATTGGGCATTATTGAAATTTTGTTATTTTGTACTGCCTTCGGATCCCACTTCCATTGTTGCAATCATGTTGGAGATATAGCAAGATCAAATATGCAGAAATTTTGAGATTTTAAGGGCATTGTTGCAATCATGTTGAAGCTTGTTCTACCCACCCCACATGCCCCAGATGCATATTGAAATAGCTGAGTAGATGTAATTTCAGCTGCAGGCCAATTGACATATATTGAATGAATGTGCACATTTTCAGATAATATTGTTTAGAAGACATTTAGTAGTTGCGTTGTAGGTTTTGGATGCATATTGGTACACCCTAGTGTAGCCCATAATTACAGTAATGTGAATTCTATGTAACTGAATTTGACTGAATGAATGTATTAGTTTATGAGCTGAAAATGTTTCCTACTTGTGTGGTGTTTATATATATTTTTTTAAGATATATATTTAGTATCTTATTTCAGGTAAGATACTAAACATATATATATATTCTTCTGGCTGACCTCAATTTAATAAGAAGTTGCAATATGTGTTACCAATTTTAATTATATAAGTGTGACAACAAACCCCAGCCAAAACGGCGAATGGAAAAAAAAAAAAATTGAACCAAAGCATATTTGCGGCGAATTCAAACTCGTTGGAATCAACCTAATTTTCGTTGAGAAACAAATAGCGGTGCCGCTATATCGCCGAAAATCATAACATTTCAGCGATTTATATGCGCCGCAAATATACGGGTATACCGTCAACTACTATTGGGTCGAGTTGAGAAAATCGTCGTGACAATTATTTGCGGCGATAATATTCTTTGCGGTGACTACGCATCCGCAGGTATAGCTGATTAGGCGACGAAACATGTAATCGCCGTGATAAGCATCCCAACATTTGCGGCGACCATTATCGCCGTGAATTATATTGGAGCGACGACATCACAATATCGCTGGGATAGTATCAAAGTTTTTTGCAGCGATATTCAGGATTATTTACGACGATATATGTCGTCGCTTTAAATTTTTCGCAACGATATTGGACCAAACAGAAAGACTCTTTTGCGACGTGTCATGTCATTATTTGGGGCGAATAAAACACGCCGGGAAAAGTCTATTTCACAGCGAGTTTTGGCTTTCGCTACGATTTATAAGAAAAGGCATCTTTATTTCGTCGAAAGTGCGGCGATCTAAAAATCGCCGGAATTAATCACCTGTAGCGATTCAGGTATGTATTAGCGGCGATTTTGAGCGCCGCAAAAACCCGCATTTCTTGTAATGTAAGAGCTAAGTGTGCCTCATAGTGCCCAAAGCCAATTGCCCTTGTCGTGGGCAATTGGAAAGAAAAACAACCTGTAGCTCTCTTATTACTTGGACAAGGGAATTGGAAGAGATGCTATTGCATGGTTCTACTCTTATTATCATCGACATTTATGCCACTTAATTGTGTTCTTTCTCTACTGCTATTGGCATATATTAGCTTCTGAATATGCTTGTGCTTCTATTCCGATTAATTTTTTTTTTCTCTTAAAAGTATTTAATCATTTATCTTTGAATGAGGAATTTGAGGAAGAATAAACTTTCTTGTGATTTGCATCTAAAAAAATCTATTAGAAATTAAAAAGAAAATCGGATTATGAAATTTTGAAAGAAGGAAGAAGGAAGTATTTCTAAGAGAATTCTAAGAGAATTTGAGGAAGAAGGAAGTATTTCTAAGATAATTCAAATATTATAGTTTTAGTAAGTCAAAAACTGTCTCATTTACAACAATAGGAATGAAACGGCTATAGTTTCTTAAGAATTGAGAAATTCTATTGCTTGAATTTTTAGTATTCTAAATGGTGAACTGATTTGCCACTAGCCTTTCGGCATTTTGGAATTGGATAGCATGGTTTCAAACAAAACCTGTTTGGAATCAAATTCTCCCCACCAAGATTTCGGTCTTTATTTGGAAACTTTCGTATAATGCCTCAATGATAAAATCCAACAATGTGGAATACCTATGACTTCAAAGTGCTCTTCTTTTCTCAAAGGCTTTGGGTGAACATGAGCTCTCTCAATCCCAAAAACTAGCTTAAGGGGTGAGATTTTCCCTCACACTTATAAATTGACTATTAGCCCATTCCACAATCGATGTGGGATAAACCCAATAGAAGGATCTATTGAAAATGCAATCTATGGTTTTTCATATAGTTCTCTTGCGAAGACCATTTGGCATTATTTCTTTTATGCTTTGGGCCATATCCTCTGCGATAGTAGTTGTTGGAAGGACATTGTCATCCATTGGTGGTCTATGATCAATTCAATCTCCTTGCTCTTTGCCACCATCGATTCTCCAATGGGAATTACAAAGTGGTTTCGACATCTCAGCCCTTACCATTATATGTAAGATTACAAAGTGTTTTCGAGAGGTAAATCCTTTTTTGAAACCTTAAGCTCTCACGCTTAACGACGACACTGAAGTTCTCAACTTTTTGCACATCCCTTGGCTCCTGTTTGGACCAAAAGACCTATCTTAGTTATATGGATTCAACCTCTCCCTGAGTACTCTCTTGCTGAATATTGACGGGTTTTGAAAGGTAACCCTTGGATTGTTGGTTGTGTTAATATTTTATGTTTCAATAATTGCTCTATTATTGCAGTTTTATCTTGCTTTTTGGATACATGTATCAACACTTTTATAGAATTGTCAGCTTCAAGAGTTGATTTAACTTTATGCTATGAACTAAGTATCTCTGATCTTAGTATTGAAATTGATTCTCTTGCTGTGATTAATTGGCTTAATAAAGGCTCCTTCCCCCTTGGATTTACCCAAACATATGGGATTATATTTTACATTTCAAGAATCATTCCAGTTTCAATATCAATTATGTTTACAGAGAAGGTAATGCTCTTGCTGACAACCTAGCCAATTATGAAGCTATAGGACACGGTAAGTTTTCATCTCTTCTTCAACACCTTAAATATATGATTGCTCTGTTTTGAATGGGTCGCGCAAGTTTTCCATCTATACGACACTAATCTTCTAGGTTATTACTTTGTTTCTTTGTATCTTTCCTTTAGATTCATTTATGTAGATGTAAGAGTTTGGCTAAGACTAGGTGACTAAGATGATAGACTTCAGCTTATTTTTGGTTTTATAATTTAGATAAATGTAAAATACTTTGAATTTATCTATAGCTATTTTGATTTTATCTAGAAGTTGTTAAATAGTGTTTTAGATAAGTCAAAAGTGTAAAAGTCGAGTTCCAAGATATAAATCTTATCTAGAGAAGAGTTTGAAGGGAAAATTGCTACTGCAAAGAAAATAAAGTGCTAGGTGTCAGCATTCCGTTAGTAGAGTCTGTCGCAACAGACTCACTCTATCAACAGAGTCCTACTGTATTTCAAACTGCTTTTAGATAGAATATTAAAGTGATCATATTAGTTAGGATTACTAGATTTTTCGGTTTGGGAGATTTTGTAGTGTCTTTCCGAGTACATATGTGTGCAAAAATTTTCAAGAGAATTTTCTAGTTATTTCTCTCTCATCAAGTGTGATCGTGCTCCTTGTTGGAGGTTGAGTGAATTGGTAGAACGTTGTATTAAAATACATGGATACTTGGGTAATTTCAATTGGCATCAGAGCATGGTTCACTCAGTTGAGTGTGATCGTGTTCCTGTAGATCATGTCGTCATCAATCCTGCCACCCTTTGATGGGAAAAACTATGCTTATTGGAAACTTCGTATGAGGGCTTTTCTCAAGCTTTTGGATGAACGTGTGTGGTATGGAATTGAACGAGGATGAACTAAGCCCGAGAAAACTCTTGATGGTTGGTCTAGAGATGAGATCAACAACTGCAACTAGAATAGCAAATGACTTAACGCTATTTTCATGACTTCCAAAGAGTTTAAAAGAATCTCCATGTGTGAGATTGCCAAAAAAGTCTGGGATATTTTGGAGGTTTCACATCAAGGCACAAGAATAGTAAAAAAATTTGAAATTGCAGATGCTAATTTCAAAATCTGAAGAGATTAAAATGGTGGAAAATAAAAGTTTTAATGATTTTTATGCTAAACTTATTGATATTGTGAATTTCAGGTTTAATCTCGACAAGAAGGTGAAAGATTCAAGAGTCGCGAGAAAATTTTTAAGGCCCCTCCCTAAAAGATATTGCCCAAAAGTTACAGCTATTGAGGAAATGAAGGATTTAGATGCTATTAAGATTGAATAACTGGTCGGCTCTTTGCAAATATATAAGTTATCGCTTCCTCAAACAAGAAAAAGGTAAGTCCATTACTTTAAAACTGTGAAAGAATATCGAGATGATTCTTCCGATGAAGAAAATTTGAATGATGAGGACCTAGATCTCATTGTAAGAAAATTCAAAAAAATATTGTTTAACAAGAAAACTAGTGGAAAACAAAAACGAGGTAAGGAATTTCTTACAAAAAAAAGTGATAAAGAAAAATGGAATAAAGAAAAATTTGAAAAATAGGACAAAGTACAATTTCATGAGTGCTTCGGCTACGGTCATATTAGAGTGTAGTGCCCAAACTTTAAGAAAAATAAGGAAAAAGTACTGAATGTTACACTTAGTGACAGTTCAAAATCTGAAACTTCTAGTTCATCGTCTGATGATGAAAATTCATTTATGGCTTTTACAACTGTTGTTGATGATTTTCTTGAAATTATGGTAACAAAATCTAAAATTGAATTTGATGATAGTGACTTGGATATAGCTCTTGTTGATACTGACTATTGAGTTAAGCATACAAGAGGCGTATAATGACTTATGTGAAGAAGTGGTCAAGCAGAAAAAGCTTAACAAGAAGCTGTATAGCAAACTCACAACAGTGGAGAATGAAAAGAATAGTCTTTTGGTGGCACTGAAAATTTCTGAAATTGGTATCTCGATATTTAAGGTTCAAAATGATGCACTAAACAAAGAATTGAAGAGTTCTCTAGAGTCTCAACAAAAATTAGCAACTCAAAAATTGGATGAGATGTTAAGTAGTCAAAAGTCCAACTGTGATCATACTGGTTTGGGGTATACAACTTTCCAAGATAAAGATATTCAAGTCTCATTATCCGTTGCCACTACCTCTAAAAGTATCGTTTTTGGTCAAAGGAAGTCAAGTTGTAGATACTCCAAAAGAAGTCGCTTCAAAGTCAAATCATCATGGAAAGCCACATGAAAGATCAACCTCAAAGCAGTTGAACCGAGGTAAGTTTGTGCCTACTTGTCATCATTGTTGTATTGCTGGTCATATAAGACCATATTACTTTAATTTGAGTAAAGTGCAGAAAAATAGAGCAGAAAAAAAAAAAGAAGAATTCAAAGACTCTTGAGAATCAAGTCTAAGAGGTAAGTCATCACATAACCTCCATAAACTTAAAGCAAGGTAAACTATCTGAATTTTGTTTTCACAATAAAAAAAAGATCATAAAAACTGGTGATGATGAAAAAAATTACTCAAAATATAAGTCAAAATTGGTGGTAAAAGAAGATGGTGAGTGGATCTTGCCAAGAAGGGAAGCCATTGGTGTGTGTGACACAATGTGATAGGCACACTTGCATTTTTTTTTTATTTCCTGCACATCATTAGTTTAGGACATGCATTTTACATATTTTTGTTTTCTTTCATTGTTTTGAAGAAAAAAAATGTTGTTTTTTTTTCTACTTTATTTAATTTTCAGTTTTAGTTTTGTTGAATTGGGCAAAGATCATGCTTGGTGTGCCCAGTTATGAGTACTCAGTACTTCACACTTCCCATTCTTGGAGATGAAATATCTATCTATTCTTTTATAGTCTACAATGTAAGTGTAGACCCCATGACTCATTTTGACATAGTTATATTTTAGTGCATTGAGAGGAATGTATTTTTCACAACTTATTCATTATGTAAGTTCCATAAAGTTTCATAGATGTTGTCCAATGGAGGAGTTTATACCTTAAATTGATTAATACTAATTGAATCTAGTACTTTTAAGTCAAGAGGTCTATTCTTGCCACATAAAGGTTTGATCCATATAGAAAAAGTCGATGTTCCTTCATTACGAAAAAATGCAAACACCATACACGGATCTTGTCCTTAAGGCAAGTGATTTGACTTCAAGATAATTAATTTACTTGAATTTTTTTTTTAGGGTGTGGGTCAACCTTTATGTTATCTTATTTTATTTATATTTTATTTTTGTGATTAATTTAATTTAATTTTCATTTTTTGCATATGACATTTTCTGCATGTGAACACAGTTTGGGTTTTTATTTTTATTTTTAATTTTTCTGAATTTTTTTTTTATTGTCATGCATATGGAATTTGAGTGTTAAGTTACTGAAGTTGTCCCAGTGGGATTTTGAGCCGTGATGGCTAAGTCATGTGCGTGCCATGTACTTTAACTAAGTCCCAGCTTAGTTGGAAATAAGTCATGACCCTCTCCATCCCCCGATACTTCCTCTCACACTCACACACGACTCTCTCACTTCTCTGTGTGCCATAGCTGAACACAACTCCTCACCCCTCTCGTGTTCTAGAGCACTTTGGTATTTAGAAATCGAGCAGACCTCCTCGTCTACACAATTTCCAGACATGGTAAGTGCTCTAACTCCTTTATCTCCTATTCTTCTAGGGTTCTATTGTCCTCCCGTTTGAGATTGTGGTTCGGTATCGAGTGCATGTTGAAGTTTTGGGTTGTTTTTTTGTGCTGGGATGAAATTTGCCATCAAGTAGGATTGAGTTTTGAGTTTTTCATAAAACATCATGTATTTAGGATGGATTTTGGTGGGTTAAGGCATTATGCATTTGCCATAAAGTAGGATTGAGTTTTGAGTTTTTCATAAAACATCATGTATTTAGGATGGATTTTGGTGGGTTAAGGCATTATGCATTTCAGTTTCTAAGGAATGCCCAACAAATGTTTGATATTTTGTCTTAACCAAATTTTCTTATGCATTTGTCAATTTCTTTACATGCGTTCATGTTCATTCATCATTTTACTCCCATTGCATTGTAGAGTTGAGGTTCATCGTAGTTGTGAGAATGTCTTATCAAGAGTCTTATTCTCATATTCTCACACGGTACTTAGCATGGGGTTGATTATGATGACAATGAGGTTTAAGTTTTGTCAGATTAGTGAAAAAAATAGGGAGTTAGAGGAGCCTTGGAGGAGCAGATTGAGGGAGAGTAGATTGATTTTTTGGTATTGTGAAATTTAAGGGAGTTGGAGTGTGTTACATGGATACTTAAATAATTTCAATTTGTTTTTAGTAACTTGGTTTTGTGGCTTTATTTTCCTATCATTGTAACTCATAAGTTTTTATTTTAATAAAAGTTATTCCTCCGCTATAAGTGAGGGTAATCAATAAAATTGAGATAATTTTTTTTAAAACAAAAATTTTCTTGGTTGGTAATGAGGATGCACAAAAAAGAAGAAGAAGAAGAAGAAGAAGAACAAAACACATGCACGGTGTATTTTTTATCTTATTTTTTGTTATTTGTGAATCTTTAAGATTAGCTCTCTCTAAAATATCTGACCAGGATTTAAATTTTCGGGAATCCTAACATTTTGTTTAAAGAATGAACAAATAAGAATTTTGTTTAAATAAAAACCAACAAACAAACTAATGCAGGTTAGAAATTAAATGAAACAAGATTATCAATATTATAAAAACAAATTTAAAGATGGAATGAAAATATTTATTGAAAAATATTTTTGGAGTGGCTGACCGGCCCGCTGCTGACCAACCCAATTGGGAGGCGGTCAACCACGCTTTAAAAAATAAAAAATAAAAAATAAAAAAGCACCTTGAGAGGGTTGTTCTCAAACCAAGCAAGAGGTTAGGGTAGCCAACCAACCATGTAGGGTGGTAGATCTTATGTGTGGTTGTCCTAAAGCCACCGATAGGGTTGGCGAGTGATAAAATTCATTACATGTCTCCTAAATAGATAATGATAGGCTTACTACTCTCATACCCACCCTTTTACTTCTTTATAGTGTATTTAAATTTTTATTTTATTTTTTAAAATAGTTTTTTAACATCCTTAATCATTAAGAAAAAATTAAAAAAATATACAACTTCACTAGTAGTTACTTCCTTCACCACTAAGTAAAAAAATAAAATAAAATAAAATAAAATAAAAGGAGTAATAAATGAGTGATAGGAAATAGTAAACCTGTCATTATCTCTCCTAAATGAGGTGGCAATCTTAGAAATGACTTGGGTGGCCAATTACTACCCTCCTAAAATGGGGATAGTCTACCACCCATGACATTGGTTGGGATGGACCGACCACTCCAAGCCTAATTTTGAGGATGGTGACCACCCCTTTGTTTGTTTCTTTATTCTTTAATAACTTTTTATTAGACTTTAAATTATTATTTTTATTAATATTGATAATTCTTCAACTCATTTAATGTTTAACCTATCTTCCTTGGTAGCTTGCTCATTATTTGATTTCTCACTTGGTTCATATCTCTATCCTTTTAATTATTGAGAAATGATAGTTGTAGTTGTAAGTGTATAAGTGCTGTACAATCACTTTAAAAAAGTGAATAAATACGGAATCTATATGAAAATAAATTAATTTTTTAATAGTAAATGTTATTCTTTTTCAAAGTGACTGCACGGCACTTGCGCATTACTCTTAATTATTTAAGTAAATTGTGGTTAGGAACTTAAGCCAGCTCCAAACCGAAAAGATATGGGCTATAGCTCAAGCCTATAAAGGGCCTTAGGTTAGGCTGATTTTTACCCTTGTTCGCCATCTGGGCTTTGTTTGAAGCCCAGAAGATAAGCATCGGCAGATATTGGAAGGCCCCGCTAGCTTTAAGGGAAATTTATATTGACAAGGGTTAAATTGCAAAATTAGTAACATGCCACGTCATCATCGTTAACAATTTACTAACTGATTTTAATAGATAGACCAATTTGATCAAATATTAAAACCACAAGGAGTAAAAAGTTCAATTAAAAAAAAATTTAAAGAGCAATTTAGTTTTGAGACAAATCACAAGAACTAACTTCTATATATATTTAAGCTTGTGCATAATATATAAAAGAATGAATAATAAATATCTGAAATTTGAGAATTTGATGTGGTGTAATATTCTAAAAATATTTTAGGAGATCTTATTTTCATTAATATATATATATATATATATATGGTTTGTGGAGCATGACAACATTATTTTCATTAATACATCAAGAATGTCTGATTCAGCTTCGTTTGGTTTTTAAATTCATCTCAACTCATCATTATAATTTTTTCAAATTTCAATATAAAATATAATAAACAATTCAACTTTTTCAAATCCTAAAATAATAATGATAATATTAAAAAATAATATTCTAATAAACTCAACTCAATTCAACATAACTCCACGCATTACTGTTTTTTTCCTAAGTTTGCTTATAAGCCGAGATGTTAATACATTATATATGACGAGACGTTCTAATTATAAAAATGTTCATACGTAATATTTTTTACATTAGCTGACATGACAGGTTGCATATCAGTGGCGTGCTTATGTCAATAACCATGTTTGTAAATAGATTTTTGTTTTTCCTTTGTTTCCCCTACAATTGAGATATTTTTCCATTTTTTTTTTTTGTTAAGTCTAAATAATGTTAAAAAAGCAAAACCAAGTCATTTAACTATTTTGTAATGTGTAAATTGAATACATACCTTTAAATGCATCTTTTTTAATTTTAAGTGCAATTTAAAGCATAGAATTTGACAAATTGTGTCTTCAAATTACAAAAAAAGGTTGCATACAAGTTGACTTCAAGTACCAACTTGAAGTTCCTTTCATTCCATTCATCTATGATGAAAGGGATAAAATATACTAGGCTCAAAGTAAACATACTAGGCCTAGCCTAAGGGAGGAGGTTCCACCATTAAAAAAAAAAAAAAAGAGGGAGAGGAAGGAGAGATAAGAAGGGGATAAGAGAAATGAGAGTGTCAAGATAAGAGGGAAAGAAAAAAAGTAAAAAGGAAAGGAAGATGTTAGACATGTAAAAGAAAGGCGACAAATCTTCACCATTTCCTAGAGGCACCTTAAATAAGAGACAAATAAAAGGAAATGGTCAGACGATTCTAGGGGACTTCTTCCTCATCTTCTTCAACCTCTCTCTCGAGTTGATAGCGAGAACAGATTTTCCAGAAAATATATTTGAGATTTTCATTGTACAGTGAAAAATGAGAGGCTATCAGATATTGTAAAACTAGCTTATTATAGTGGATATTCTCTCCCCAAAAACCTTGTGGATGTAGGTTTTATGTTGAACCACGTAAATCCGTGTCTCCCTTTTTTTTGCATTCCCAGTATTCATTTTCCATTCCCCATTATGGATGTATGCACAATGACACCGTATTACACCGGAGGCTCTAGACTACACCGATCGAGGTCTAGATTGTCATAGCGGGTCGTGAATGCAATTTCTTTCATTCTGAACTGTTGTGCGATTTTTGACATTAACACATGGCATGCATGCTCAATCATGCTCATGCATTTGTTGTTCATATAGATGCAAGTCATAGCCTGCATTAATACATCTGATCTGAGTCGCAATTGTGAACTTAAGAAACCTCATGCCTGCAAAAGATGAATAACACAACAATAATGGATTTTCGATGTAATATTAGAAAGATTTTTTTAAAAAAAGAAAAAAATTGTTTCTTGAGTTTGATCTAGTCAGTTGATGTTTTGGGCTAGCTGTTATGTTCTTTCGATTTTTCGCTAAGGTAATGTATGTTCCTTCTTGTCTATGTCTAGGACTATATTGAGGCCTTTTTTAAATTTTAAAATAAAAATAATATTATAATATTTTTTATTCAATTTTTATTTTCTCATTTTTTAAAATTCAAAAAATACTTAACTCAAACTATTTTATTATTATTTAAAAATCATCTTATTATTATTTATAATTTTTTTTCATCCCATTTTTCAATTATGCCCCAAGTCTTGGCCCATAGCTCTTCGGTGGACACAACTCAAGTGAGCCAATTCTCACAGATTTCACTAAGAAAATAATTTGGTCCATTTAGAGACGAAAGGGCCTAATTAAAAGTGAGTCTAGGGTACGTTAAAATCCTATTTGTAGGGCCTAGGCTATTAAAAATAATAAAAAATTAAAAGAATAGATATATATATATATATATATATATATATATATATATGAAAGAAATAGATATAAAGGTAAAAATAAATTAAAAAGAAAAAAAAATAGATAAACTTAAAGGAAAATACTATTCTTTCCGCTAGTTTCTACCGTTAGTTTCTACCGCTGTGAGTTTTTTTATTTTTTATTATTATTATTATTTTTTTTACTTAATGATTAGCTAAGTATTTTTAATAATATTCTGATTTTTTTAATTTTTTTTTAAATATATTTAAATGTATTAAAAGAACACGTAAAAAAATATAAAAAAAACACATTCTAAAAGCACTAACGAGAGCCCTAACAGGAGCTCCCAGCTGTGGGAGTAGCATCGCTCAAACTTAAATGGATCTTAGAATTAATTAGTAGTTGTTAGGGAAAGAAATATGATAAAAGATAGGATAAGTCTAGTTAAGACCAATCCCTAACTCAGATAACATTGAGTGTTATGTTTGTGTATAACTAATTGAGGACTGTTACAACTAAAAAAAAATTATATAAAAATATTTTTATAAATTGACGTAGTTTTATATAGTTCATTAGATTTATTTTACAATAAAGATAATTTTACAATCTTACGAACCACATTATACCACATTAGTTTATAAAATTATTTTTATATAATTCATTTGTAACTAGAGTATTTTCCTAATTTTATCGATTCATAGCTTGGACATCGAGGTCGTGCTACCCATTTGTTGTAGTAGCAATGCCCCCCGCATGTTGTCCCCTCGGACTAAATGGAATCTGAACTTGACCATGCCTCCTAGCTCGCGCCTTACCTGAGGCGGCAAGTGGGTGGATCAACAACATTTGTTTGTATTTATTTATATACCTAATTGTCTTTAGTAACTACCAAAGCATCTATGGTTAAAATAAAATAAAAAATACAAAACAAATGCTATGATTACAAAAAAATGTAAACAATTACTGCAATGAGTTTTGATATGGAGCAACCACTGTACCGGTTTGCAATTTTGCACACCTTACGTGGCATTTAAAAAAAATGCAAAACACACCATTTTGCACGGTAGTGTTTTCATATTCTCAATTGGAATTTAGCCCCGCTTCAAATTCGAGCCCGCATCGAATCTCTTCCCTGCATGCTTCAAACCTCCTTTGCCACCACCACCGGCGACGCCGTCTCTCTTTCAAGAGACACCGAGTCCGTCTACACAGCGCCGCCACTCCACGCGTCGCCCAGCTCTCCTCCCTCCCCGTCGCCCGCCCATCTCCTTTTGTTCCTCTCCCCCACCACCACCCGCGTCGCCCATGCTCTCCTCCACCCGCTTCGTCCATCCTCTCCTCCCCTATCCTCTCCCAGTATTTTGGTCATCATCCCAGGTGCGTGTGTGCGCTTCTCCCTGATTTTCTTTGCTTCATTTCTGTTTTGGGCAATTGAGATTGATTTGGGAAATACATGTCACATAGTTGATAACTCTCTCTCATCTTCCCTGCTTCAGAATTGACATCAACGATCCGAATTTACATCTCGACAGCCAGGTGAGTGGTTTCTTGTCCTAGAGTCCCTCCCAATCTTGCATATTTCAACCCAAAATGCTTGGGCTTTAGTTTGGAGTGCTTCTGTTGATTTTTGGTTTGTGGTTTTGCGTATTTTGGGTGTCTATCGCATGGTTGCTAACTCTCTCATTTTGAGTTGGGTCGTGATTTTGGGTGTTTGAAAATGAAGACAGCCACTTTGTTTTTCTTTTTCTCAGCATATTTTGCCTTCTTTTTATCGAATTTTTGCTGTTATAGAAGAGGTTTGTCAATCCTTTTTCAATCAAGTATCGTCATGTCATGCACAAAAAATTTCCAATTATTAGTTGAAAGTGTTGTAGTGGCTCTCTAAAGCATATCGTACACAAACATTTGAGCAAGTCAATAACAAATGTAAATGGTCTGAAATATATTCATTGTATTTTGCTTTTCCAGATAATTATATAAGACAATGAATTATAGATTTATGGGTAAGGATTAAATTGATAGATTTGATATAAATGCTTGATCCCCAGCCCAAAAACTTGTACTTTAGTTTATTCACATCCCAAATGTATATGAATAGGCTCTTGGATAACAAAACTGATGGTTTTAACATGAATGCTAGGTGGTTTTCAGAGATGCATGACACTCCTAGATTCATAAAAGTCTCTTATAGTCAAATTGAGGTAGTAGAAGCTTAGATGTGATGTGATAGAGAGATTTATATCAGTATGCATGATAATATTGAGTCAAATTTATGTCAGAGCCATTTGTTTAGTTTCTGTAGACTGTTTGTCCTGATATGTTTGATATTCAGGGTGTAGGTTTATGTTTTTGGGTTGAGTAGGGTATTAGCATTATCAATAGACTTTGTACTCTTCTAGCATCCATCTCTCAAATAATTATGAGATAATGCCCTTTCTATGAACACAAATAATGCTATCTTCAAGGTTTAGATAATGCCCTTTTTGTACTCTTCCTGCATCAATTTTGCAAATATAGTTCCTCTTCGAGGCATTGGTATTGAGGCGTATATTTACCTTGGAAAAAAGTAAAGAGAAGCTATTCTTTCTTTCTTTCTCTTTGCATGACAAAATTAATCTCATTCCAGTTTAGTTTACATCAATTAATGAAAATACATAAACATATGCCATCATCAATGCATCGAAAAAGCTTGTATGCACAACACCTTTCTTTTTCATTTTCATAGCCAGCACATGGACCCGTGTCTACTGTCTATCCATTTTAGTAGCACAAGGAAAAGACTAAAGATTTGTATTTCTTAACTACAAGCAAAATAGGAGTGAGGTGGACAACTTTTGTTTTTTTATTTTCCTAGATATTCATTATCGAACCTTTACAAATTCTCTACACTAATACAAACACAATTTTTGAAGCCAAATCTACTGCTACTGTTATTTTTTCTTTTGATGCTGCTGTTACAAGCAAATTCTCTGTAACAATACAAACACATTCATTTCTCTCCAAAGTTGATGTTGCTGCTGCTGTTGTGCCTCTTTTCCTAGCTATTTGTGATTATGCCATTTTTGAATATATGTTTAATTTATTGATGTTTATATTGATGTCTATATTGATGTTTGACAGTTAATACATTTGGTTCATGTGCCTGAATTTTACTGCACTGATGAGCACCTCTTTGGTTGAGATAGACATATTGGTACACTTTGATATGAGTTATTGGTACTTTTGTTGGTAGGTTGAGCTCCAATACCAGCATGAGTATGCTGAAATAAGTACAAGCCTTGGGTTGACTGCCAATCTAATTGTGATCTTTTCTGGTGTTGTTGGAAACAATGTTATTGCCCTTGGGACAAATTTTTTCATAAGACCTTACCTTGGGAAACTTTACTAAACTGAATGCTGGATTGAGTTACACCTAGTCTGACCTCATTGCTGCACTGATATTGTGAGTATCTATGTAAAAGTTTATGCAACTATATTTCCTTTTCTGTTGTAATTGAGTACTATATGCTCTGCTTGCATGTATGTCCAGATATGCTTTCCCTGAAAAATAATGTTAATCTTGGTGAATGCAGGAATGATAAAGTGTCCCCTTATGCTTAAATACTTTTTCATTTTTTACTTTTTAGATTCTTTTTTTTTGGTACTGTTATCAATTATGAGACTTTAATGTTCATTTTTCTTCTTTTACCATCATGTGCTTCCCCTTTAAAGTCTCGAAAGACATTCATAGAATTAGTGTGATGGGGGAAGAGGAAGATGGAATGGCACCCAGGCCTTCGACTTTGACTTCACAGTCATTAATGACGCTTCAAAATACATTTGGAAATCCAAACGATTACCATGTGAGTAGACAAGTTGATGTCTTTTATGTTTTTAAAAAGTGTGTTTGACGTGTTCATTAATCTAATTAATTGAATAAAATGTTGGAAATACATTTCGAAACGTTAGAATTGATGCTAATCCAATCTAAGAACATTAATATCTCGAAGCCATGTGCAATAACTAAAACGGATTGTAAAGCGTAGGTAAATGCGACGTTGCACAAGAATGACAAATGAGTTACTACCACTGCTCAAAATGCGCACAACCACATTACTGTCAGCCCCAAGAAGACAAGACTCTTGCAATCTCACAAGTGTCTAGATGACTACAATTAAAGGATTCTCGACCTCAATGATAGAGCCGGTATTCAAATGAACAAGAATTATTTTTCTCTTGTTGACCGGGGTTTGAGAATCTAGATTTTCAAGAGAGAGATTGTTGGAATTTCATTGACAATGCTAGACACTTAAGATTGGGTAAAGGAGGTGGTGATGCCCTTAATGAGTATTTCTAAAGAATGAGAGATCATAATGATGACTTTGTTTCTTCCTTGGACGTGGATGATGAGGGAAGGTTACAGAATGTGTTTTGGACTGATGCACGGAATTGAGCGGCCTATAAGTATGTTGGAGACGTTGTAACTTTCGATACAACGTACCGAACAAACCGGTATGGGAAGCCTTTCGCTCCATTTGTTGGTGTTAACCATCATGGACAATCCATACTACTAGGGGCGGGGTTGCTGTCAAGCGAGGACACGCATTCATTTGTTTGGTTGTTCCGCATATGGTTAGCTTGTATGAATGGTCAAGCGTCCAAAGTCATCATAACGGACCATGACCGGGTAATGAAAAAAGTAATTTCGATTGTATTTCCGGAAACCTGTCACAGATATTGTCTATGACATATAATGCACAAACTTCTAGAGAAGTTAGGATCTCATTCCCATTTCAGCACGAGGTTGAAGACCTTCATTCAAGCTGCATTGTATGATTCACAAACCTATACAAAATTTGAGGAGAGGTGGGGTCAACTTCTTGATAAGTATCATCTTAGAGGTAATAGTTGGCTCGAGTCCTTATATGAGGAAATGACTTTTTGGGTTTTGATTTACTTGAATGATGTATTTTGGGCTGATATGAGCACGATACAACGATCAGAAAGTATGAATGTTTTTTTCGACGGGTATGTCCATTCCGGTATGACTTTGAAGGAATTCGTAAACCAATTTGATAATGCTTTAAGAAAGAAGGTGGTGATAGAGACAACGTCCGATTTCAACTCCAGTAACGAAATGATCCACTACGTTTTCCTTTTCAACTTTGAGAAGTAGTTTTAGAAGTTTGACATAAATATAAAGTTTAAAGAGTTCCAAAAAGAGTTAATGGGCCTAATGTGTTGTAATTGCACTTTGGTAAGCAAGTAGGGAGTGCATGTCAACCTTCGATATCTTGGATGAAATCTCTATTGATGACTACAACAAAATAGTCCATTACACACTTTACTATAATGAAGAGGAGCGCGAATTAAAATGTACGTGTGCATTGTTTGAGATGAGGCAAATTTTATGTAGGCATGCACTAAAAAGTTTTTTAGTTGTCTCGGATTAATGTGCTGCCAGATAGATATGTCTGGGATCGCTGGATGAAGGACGAGAATAGGAGATATACATTGATCAAAAGTAGTTATGATGACTTGTGGGCCAGTGAAGATGCACGGTGGTATGAGATGGTGGTTAAAAGATGCATGAAATTAGCAACTAAAATATCTCCCAATGATTAGCTTGTCAATGCATTCCCGCGCTATGTCAATGACTTTGATTCAAAATATGATGATGTAACATTAGGGTCGAGATTTGAATCAACGAAGGTTGGATTGAACGTAGTCACAGATAAGGGTAAGAAGATAGTAAGCCCCCATGTGGTCCGAGGTAAAGGGAGACCCCCAAGTAAGAGAAAGGTTGTGCCCATGGAAAAGATGGCAAGAAAGAGAAAGGTAGTACACTTTCTAAATTTCAGTTACTAGTTAATATTCTTTTTCTAATCTTTGTCTATTTTTTATTTTTTAACTTAGGCTTGTAGAAAAATATTGGATGATGAAACACAATTGGGTGACACCCCGGGATCTCAACACCACCAATTTGATGATGGGATTGGTGTTGGGACACAGAACAACATTGTCACATAATTGATGCCATCAGGAAATTAGAAGGTCTTCAGCTATTGGTTAAATGTGTCTTTGAATATACATTTTTCTATTAAAGATTGCATGCATAATTTAAAAGTTGTTTACATTATAGTTGTTTTCTTTCAGATGTGCTGCCATAATTAAGTTGCTCTTTTTTGTGTCTGTTGGTAATGGCCATGGTGTAGTTTGTGTTTGTTGATGTGTTTCATTTTTGTTCCTCTTGGAGAGGGTTGTGTGTAGTTTGAAAATATGCAAAGTGTTTCTTTTCTGTTCCTATTGGAGAGGGTTGGGTGTAGTTTGTGTTCCTCACAGAGAGGGATGCGTGTAGTTTATGAATATGCAAAGTGTTTCATTTTTGTTCCTCCTGGAGAGGATAGGGTGTAGTTTGTGAATATGCAAAACGTGATAAAATTTTGTGTCTGTTGGAGATGGTAGGGTGTAGTTTGTCAATATGCATCTGGTGTAATTTGTTCCCTTGGGTGTAGTTTTGGTATACTTTGTGAATATGCCAAAGGAAAAGTTTTTTGTGGAGATGCAACTGCTTATTTTTTATACCTCTTGGAGATGTGGGGTGTTTTAGTACCATGAGCCGACTAGTCTACATGCAGAGGGTTTTTGGTAGCATGATTGTGTACGTTGGTTAACTGTGTCTTTGATGACAGGCAATATGCAGAGGTTTTGTTTCTTTTCGTTCTCATTTCAAAATTTATTGTATGGATATTTGAGTGAAAAATGGTAAGAAAAGATTGGGAATCGATCCCATTTATTGTGGCAATAATGAGGAAAGCTGTGTGTTTATAGATATATATATATCTATATATTTTTTAATTATATCTTATTTCATTCTTCAGAGTATATGACTTTTTGGAAATTCTCACTTTTTATTTGGAATGTGTACTGCCTCTCATTACCTTTCTTAGGTAATGGCCATATGTGCAGATTTTATACTTGTTTATCTTCCCGCCCCCCCTTTATTAGGTAATGCATTCTAGGTTATAGCTTATTCCTACTCATAGATTAATACTATTACTTGAAAGTTGTCCAGATTATTTGACTTAATGATTTACATGTACTTGCACGGTTCCTATGATTCTGTTCACAAGTTGCCCTTGCTGGAACACCATATTTATTTTTGCAGAAATTAGCAGTATTGGTAAGAAATATTTTTAATGACTTGCGGGGTTGGTGCTTAATTGAACCACTACTTATTCTGGGCTCTTTAATCTTATTAAAAAAGCATGTGTTTCTCACATGCTCAAGAAATACATGGTAATTTAATCTACGACGTTGGAAGAATTTCGTTCACTCTTTTTGGATGGAAACATTGGCCAACAATTTTCCTTTTTGAATAAAAGATGAAGCTAAGAGCCATAATGATCATACTGTAGAGAGGTTCAGCCTCCAGATTCTTGGTTTATCCCTTTTATTTCATGACCTTTTCCTTATGCTACAGGTTGTGGATGTGGGTAGCTCACAACTAGTACATACCTTTACACCATGGCGCGAATTGCATGATGAGCAACTATCTCCATGGGAGCCTCCAATCACCAGAATGTTTACCAGCTCTGATGGGCAATGGCTAGCTGCTGTCAACTGGTTTGGAGATGTATACATATTTAATCTGGAGACCTTAAGGTTTGGAACAATACTTGACAAGCATTTGTCTAAAAAACGATGATACTGTTCTTTATTATTCAAGCATTATAGACATCATTAGTCATGACCAAGTAGAACAGACACATAAGAAGGTCCACTAATTAATTTTCTTAGAATGTTTTTTTTTTTTTGGTAACTGTTAATGATTTGTTTGATAGTATAATAAATTCTCACCATCTTTATGGTTCATGGTCATGGCTGAATACTTGGGTGGAGGATCCCATGAAAAAGGGCATGAGGCTGAGAATATTTAAAAGCCTGATTTTGCTACAGCACAAACTATATCATCATTTATCTACAGGGCCATAATCTTCTAAAATGCCTGTGTGCATTGAGTTTTTGTTGTTGTAAAATCTTTTGGTTTTGTGGAACAAGTAGCACTGGTTCATTTCAAGATTGGATGGCGCCTCCAAAAAAAGTTCTATCATGGGTTCTGCAAGCAATATTTGTGTAAGAGTTTTGTTGTATATTGTTATCACAATGTATATCAGATGGTGTTATTAATGTGTTATAACAGTGTTTATTTCATTAAAATGTATATTTCTGGTGTTATATTTCATTACAATGTTATTAAAGTGTGTATTTCATTAAAGTGTATATTTCAGCTTGAAAGAGTTATTACAGTGTTATTTTCTGGTGTTATTAAAGTGTTATTACAGTTTTTATTTTTATTTTTATGTTAATGTATCTCATGCTATAAATATTAGAGCATGAGTTGCTTCCATGATGGGTTAAGTTGTTTTTGAAATAATTATACTTTACTGTAGCATTCAAAAGGTGGTTGATAGATGAGGAAGAACAAAAGATATCTGACTACCAACCAAGCAGTAAAGTGGTTAAGTGAACTCTGAGAAAACATGTTGGAAGTGCAAAGAAACTGCTGCAGCTAGGGGTGTAAACCGGTCGGTCCGGTCCGGTCCGGTGATGGATTGAAAATATTCGGTCCATCACCGGACCGGACCGAACACCCCATAGGGACCGGACCGGACCGTATTGGTTCAGTCCGGTCCGGTCGGTCCATACGGTCTGGCATTTTTTTTTTAAAAATCAATTAATAAAAAAAATTTATTTAAAATATTAAATTAAATTAAGTGACTTATTAATATGGATTAGATAACAAACTCAATAAAAAAAATATTTTATATGGTCAATGATAATAAATTAAATGAATATTACATTATTAATTTATATAATTACTATATAATTAACTAATTGATATTATATAGTAGTTAATTCATAGAATATTAACAAGTGTTAATAACATATTTAAAATTTTATATTGTTAATAGTGATAGGTTAGATTAAGATATATATAAAATATTGTTAATTTATAGAATATTAAGAAGTATTAATAACATGTTTAAAATTTTATATTGTTAATTGTATAATTATTATATAAATTAATATATATAATATTTTATTTTATTTTATTTTTTATTCGGTCGGTCTGGTCCGAGAAATCTCCACCCCGAGACCAGACCGAAGACCGAAACATTCTTATTTATTAGACCGAAACCGACCATGCATTTGGTCGGTCCGGTCCGGTCCGGACCGAACCGGTCGATCCGGTCGGTTTCTCCTGTCCGGACCGACCGGTTTACACCCCTAGCTGCAGCATTGTCATAAAAAAACAGAGTTGATGTTAACTTTACAGTTTGGTCCATATAAGTGCAACTAATTTAGACCCATTCGTAGAATTGTTTTTGTTTTCTATTGATTTAATGTGTTTTGATCGTTCTCATGAGAAAAAGCAAATGAGTAAAATCACGTTTGTAATTTCTTGTTTGCCTATCTTCATATTTTCCAAATGCAAATCCTATCATAACATGCACTGAAGAGAAGAGTCTTGTCTAGCAGTCTTTTTTTGTGGCATGAATTGTATTTATGAAAGGTTTATAAAACATAATTTTAAACTAGTGTTGCCAAAGAAATACAAGGACAATAGAAGTTGGAGAAAGATTATGGAACCAATGTGATGTTGTGATGTTAATAAGCATTGACCATTTCTGGTGTTTGAATTGTTGATCTCTCAAACATAATTTCTTAGTTTTTTGTTATGTTGTTGCTTCTCAGAAACCATTGTCTTTTGGTTCTCTTACTTTGGCTCAATTGCACAATCATAGAAAAAAAAAAAAAAAAATCCATTCAGACTTTAATAAAACTATGACATCTGAATATATATAGAATAGGTTACTCAAAAAATAAAGAAACATTCATTAGCAAGGTTGATGTATCAAAAATATATTTACATACATGGTTTTCATCAAACCATGTGCAGAAGCTGTTTCCATTCAAAAATCATCTAATCCATACAAACCATACAAAGTGCTTTTTACATATAATTTATCTGAACCAAGCAAATACTATTTCAAAGGTAACAACCCATACAAACATAATAACTTTCGATTTTCCTTTTTAAGATTCTTCGTTATCTCTCTAACTTTATCTTCCCTTTTTTCGAATGACATACTCGCGCTGTAATACATCATCCCACATATTCTAAGCCTTATTCTCTCTTAATAAAATATTCTCCTCTAGCAACTGAAGTATATCTATCCATATGAAGAATTCACACCTCGCCTCTCCCTGCACACAATATGAACTCTCAATTAACATGATAAAGTACACCCCGCAACCAGGAAATCGAATTGCAAATATGACAAATATAAATTTGCTTTACCGTATTATACTTTGGACAGACAAAAAATCTTCTTCGAGGGTTTTTCTTAGTGTAGGATGTCTTTAGTGGTGTTTTCAAACAACATCAACACGTTGGTGATTCCATCAAGAAATCATTAAGTAAAGATGATGATTGGGATGATGTTGTGCATGATTCTGAAAAATCAAAGACAAGTTCAAACACGAGTCTGTCTGATTTACATTATTGAATACATAGTAATATAGCCTAATCAATGTCTGATTAAGCCTGACCATCATAAAATTTAAACATAACTGGATTTCAAGGAAGCCAATACCAGCAGCTCATTATCATGCCAAACTAAGATAAATCCTTTCAAAAACCAGTGAAACAGGCACATGTGACCGGTAAAACTAAATAAACGCCCTTTAGATTTTATTCTATATTATATGTCAAACTGCATTAAATAAGTTAAAAAAAGGTTTAACTGTAACTATACTCAGCTTAAGTTGTCACCCCTTAGACAATTCCCAAAGTTCATTATTCATGATCCCCAACCAACTGTAATGGTTTTTCTGTTGGTATATCGAAACTTTAAACTTTAGTAAGGAAGCCAGCGAGACATCAATACATGTCATTATCTCATATAATCATTGAGAGAGAGAGAGAGAGAGAGAGAGAGAGAGAGTGAGTGCTTCACCCAATTAGATTAAATTAAAGTACCCATGCACCCTCAAATAACAAACTGAAAGTCTATAATCTTCAGGAGCATTTGGAAATGAGTATACGTTTCGAAATGATAATTCACGACCAATCAGGAACATATCATAAAAAGAGTCTATAATCTTCCATACCTTCAAACCCCGGGCATCGTCCAAAAAGGTTACATCCTATAAATGATAAACATGCTGCCGATTACTGCAGAGAAATACATGGTAGAAACTGAGAAAGTCCAATAATCGTTTAGAACAATCAACAGCCTTCAGGAAAGAGTTTGCAACTTGAAAGAAAAATGACACTATCATTAAAAGGCTCCAAAATATACCACCTGTTTGACATCATCTTTTTTGATAACATGATGAATTCTTGTTTTTGTATAGGAAAATTAGATTAATATAAATGAAAAGGTAAAATAGCAGAGGTGGGATACCCCAAGTAAGATCCCAAACCAATAGTTTGTGAAGACTTTTTATGGATGAAAGCTTACATAAGGCAGAGAGATAATTTGTCTGTTTTCTTAGCATTTTAGTGCAGCTTTAGTGTAAAGTTATCTCCAGCAAAATCTCCCAAATGGCGACGTGAAGACAAAAGCATTTATGTTATTTCCTAAAATATAGCATTACATGTTCAGCAAAGAGTAATGTTATTTTTAGAGCTATAGTTTTTATCATCAAAGCAAAGAAATTATCTGAATTTGCTCAGCCATAACAGTTTCATGATTTTTCCCAAATGCCTTTCAAGATTATCTCAATGAATAAACTGAATGAGAGTTGTCCCAAATGCATTTCCAGATTCTTGAGATGAAACCTTTTAGTTGTTTAAGTCTTGAATTACATCATTGCATGTCAAATGTTGTGATCTTTGATGCTGAATTTTACTTAATCCCATAAAGATAGATATAGTTTTAGACACATACACACAACATAAGAGCTAAACTATTTGAAGTATTCTGAAAGAACAGTTAAAAATTAGACAGTAAAAATGAAACATTATGATATATGAGAATTACATATATCAAGTGTCATATGTGCTTGCATTTTATTAATGAAGTAACAGTTTATCATGAATTACATATGAATGTAAGAAACTTCAAATATCAAGCCTAACCTAAGAATTTTAGTATGTGATGAAGGAGCTTGGACTTATAACCTGGATGGCGGGTAATAAATTATTCTTGTTTATTTTGTTTGAAGTATTTGCAGTTCATGAAAAGAAAATACTGATAGAAGAACCTCTATTATGATTGACATGTTAGATAAATAATTTAACATGAGTTGTCACAGAGATAAAAAAGAGAAATGCATGCCATGAAAGGCAACATCGGCAACATCTACAGCCCCGCACCATTAGTTTCTAGCAAATACAGAGAGAAAAAAGAATGGAGTAAACAGAGAAAAAAATGTATGCCCAAACCCTAGAATCGTAGATTATTTACCCTCCTGCAGAATTGAGGGCTTTGTGTAGATGGACTGAGGGTGGCTTTGCATCAGTGGACTGAGGGTGGGCTCGCGTCGGTGGACTGAGGGCGACTATGCGTCGAATGGGCTGAGGGCTTTGCGTTGGTGGACTTAGGGACCGAGGGCTTAGGGACTAATCTCCTCGGAAGGGCTATGGTCGTGGTGGAGAGGGTTGAGGTCAGTGGTTGCTGGGCTTTGAGAGCTGAGATTGAAGAAGACGAAGAAATGAGGTGGTTCGGGAGGGGGAATTTGAATTTGGAGTTCGGGGGAATTCAAATATGAGGGTTGAGAGACATGAAGCAAAAAATAGGAAAAATCGGTCCACTGGTTAGTGAACCTGGCCCACACGTCAGGTGTGTTATGGCTAATGCGAACAGTGGGCTGATGCGAAGATTAATTGTACTGGAATACTAATAAGTCACTAACATGTAACATACATACACATCATAATAAATAATAGATATCAAAAACTAATTCACGATTCCTCCACAAACATGACGAAAATAATTATAGATTTATTTAAACATTTATCATGTAAATTAGTATATTTATATAGTTAAATTCAATAATATATTAGTATGAGCTAATTATTATAAAATAATGTACTTATATGATAATATAAATAAACTAATAATAATGTAGTATATACATGTAAACATCATATAAGTATCACAACCATACATAATCAAGTATAGAAATAAGTCCGACACTAATATTAAAATAAGCCCAGTATAATAAGTTAATAACACATAATACTAATTTACTAAAATATAATAACATGTAATTATACATTAGAAAATGTAGTTATGTTAGAAAAAAGTTAGACATTAGCATAATAACATGTAATACTAATGTATAATAACATGTAATTAGATATTAGTATAGATTAGATACTAGTATAAAAATAACTAATAAATCTATTATAATAAATTAATAACACATCATACTAATTTACTAAAATAAAATAACTATAATTATAAAATAGAAATAAGTTTAGTGAAGAAATAAGTTATAAATAAGTTAGACACTAGTATAATATAATAACATGTAATAGTATAGTATAATAACATGTAATTAAACACTAGAATATAAATCTAGTATAGAAATAAGCCTAATATAATAAGTTAATAACACATAATACTATAGTATAAAACATGTAATTAGACACTAGAAAGAATATGTAATACTATAGTATGATAACATATAATTAGAAACTATAGTATAAAAATAAGTTAAATATTAGTATAGAAGTAAATCAGTAATGAATGGTTTAGTTTTAGTTTTTAATTTTTGGAAAAAATAAGATTTGAAGCCCACAAGATTTTTTTATTTTATAAAAAAATTGACTAAATATGAAGCTAAAAAAAAGTAATCCGATACTGCTCCTACAAGTCGGAGTCGAATCGGAGCCTACAAAAGTCGGAGTTCAAATTTGAACTCTGACAAAATCAGAGTTGTAGTTGGATTTTAGAGAATCCGACTCTGACTCCGACTATGTCGGTACTCACCCAGCCCCTAGTGGCCGGTGTTTACCGAACAAGAAAGAGGGGTTACCTTCCTCTCCTTGGGGCGGCTTTATAGCCATTTTGGGATGAGGTTTCCCTCCCTAATAGCCACCCATGGGGAATTCCCACCTCCCAATGTGGCCGTAGGGTTTCCAAGAGCCATTTTGCACGGTGGAGGGGTTTTGCTCTCCCTCTTCAGGAAAGCCACTAATGATGGTTGCTAGTTTGTTTTTAAGTGAAATTTAGGGTAATATTTTTTAAATTTGTTTTTCAAAACAGAAAATTTATATTTGTTTTGGGTTTATGTGGCCAGATAAATATGAACTTAGGACACGTGTCATTTTTTTTTCATTCAAAATGTGAATAAAACAATTAATTTAGCATATATACATCTGACGTTATCTAAGCTATGAGAGAACATCTACAAACTTTGTATCCATATCAGATCAATTTGTCATACAGACAAACCAAAAGCTAGAATTAATCATAAAGCGATCTTCCCTAAAAGTTACAGATTAGGTATTGATGTTTTCTCTAAAATCTTTGGATCGATTTATATATAATTAGGTTAAAAGGTGATCATCAACACATGTGTGACTCCATGTATATATGTTATTTCAGACACAAGATCTCATTTCTTTCTACAGGATTATACATACTTACTATTAATATTGTTAGGTTTTGTACCATGATTAATGTTAAAAATGTCTCCAACGACTCAAAAGATATTGGAATATATACTTAACCTTGTTCCTGTTCTCAAAGGTGCATGTAAGGTGTTCATTAATTTCTTCTTTGTTTTTACTTTCCGAAAAAAGTGGAGGGTTAGTAGTACTTTGGAGCTGATCATAGTCCTGAACGAGAATAATCCTCTTAATTAAGATGCTAGCATTTCATTCCCAGATTGTGCATTTTGCACATTTATATGTAAATGCCAACAATTCCTCGAAATATCTCCACCATCCTCCATATATATAATGCAAAGGAAATCCAAAATACATTAATGCTAGAGTACCAACCCACATTTGAATTGGCACGATTCATCAATAATGGTGTATATATATATATACATACATATATATATATATATTAATTATAAATTCCTCTCTATCCCCTCTCTCTTTCTTTACGTTATTTTCTCTCCCCCCTCCTCCGCTCTCTCTTCTATTATATACTTTCTTGATCATTTTTCATAAATATGTCTAAAATAATATAAAGAGTAGATTATAAATTGATATGAATTTCATTTGAAAAGTCATTTATAAGTTCAATTATATAGAAAAATTAACTTTTAAATTATTTATTTTAGACAGAAATTTACGGATGCAAGTCATTGGAATTGCTCTAACTAGGTAGGCCTAATATTATTTCATATCTTAATGACTCAAACCATATAGAGTAATTGCCAAAAGTCTGTGGCTTGATTGACATAACCATCAACCTCCAAAATGGAGGTATGGAGTTCGAAACCCTCTCCCCCAAATAAAAAGAAAAAGAAAAAACCATATAGAGTAATAAATGATACATGCAATACTTATAACTTTACTTACAAGACTCATTTTATTATTTTTCTTTTTAAACTCAAATTTTGAATTTCAAATTTTATAATTTTTAGTATATCAATAGACGTTGTCATGTGGACAATTAATTTTTATTTTTTTTTATAACTTTTTCTTAAATACACTTAGCATTTCTCAACCATATAATTTCCCACGTGTCGAAAAAACAGCGGTAGCACATGATATAATATAGAGAAATGACAGTTGTAGTCATGAATGCCCAAACGACATGCAATCATTTTGAAAAAAAAAATGAATAAAAACGGGATCCACATGAAAAAAGAATAATTTTTTAATAGTGAACTCCTATTTTTTTCAAAGCGACTGGACGACTCTTAAGCACTCCACGATTGCATATAGCGTTGCTCTATAATATATACCACAATAATTAGGAAACTGTTGTCGCTATATATACAAGGTTTGAATGCAAGACCTATACATACACATAAATATTAATTTATTAATCTCCGGCCAAATCCGGAGAAAATGACCGAAGATCATTAATTAGACTACCACCAGCGATCGATGGGTGTTGATGTTGTGTTATCATGAATTAATACCACTCATATGCTTAGAAAATCTATCTGGAGAGTTCAAATAATTAAGATCAATAAAAAAGGAATCTAAACTTTCGAGTGGAACTGTCAAAGTGTCGTGGGTTTTTTTGGGATCTATTTCAATTTTCAAATTATGCAAGGACCACTTGGGTCCTTTTCCAGGCCTGGCCTACCTTTACCCACCCCACTTGGTTTCTAGGGTATTGATCATATGTAAACACAATATTATTTCTACGAACAAAAGGCACGCGGTCAATAAGAAGACAATGATCTACTCATGATCACGAGGTTCAAATCATGGAATGCCAGGAAAAGTTTAGACGCGTGCATGGTTGGCCAGCTGCATAAACCGCCAGCTTTACTGCAATATTGGAAGCTAGCATTACATGACTAGAGTCTAGAGATGAGACAAGATATATAGGAATTCTGAGTAGAATGATCCGTAAAAGAATCAAACTGTCTGATCTGTAAATTGGATTTGTTTGCCATTCGAATTCTCAAGATTCTACATGCATGCTTGCTTGCATCATCCCTCACGTCAATATTCCCAAAGAATGCACTACGGATGGAGCTTTTATTATATATTGGGTTTCGGTGCTCTTTGTAGTTTTGTTGCTGTCCATGAGCGATCGATGATCATGATCATCTTTGCCGTACGTTTTTGTTTTGATTTATATATATATATATATATATGTATGTATGTATGTCGGTCATTATTCTTAGTTCGCATGCAGAAAAGTGCGATAAAACATGACATATATCTCAAAGGTTCGGCTTTGCTCAATTTACATAGCTAGCTAGCTAGCCTCATGCATGCATATATTTTGGACACGTTAGATTAATACTTTGTCTTTTCCTGACTAAAAGCCCTGCATGCTGATACTGCATATTATATATTTTCGAAACGAAAGCAGCTATATATATATATATATGTATGCATGCATGTATGTATGTATGTATATATATATATATATGTAGATATGTATGTATATACATGCTTATATATAATATATCCAATCCAAGTGAAACATGCATGACAAGATCAGGATTTTCTAATACGCACAGACATAATTATGAAATCACGAAAAGTGAAAATTACCGATCATGAAATTAATCTGTTTGGAGTGTGATTAATTAATTTCTCTCAATATTATATGAAACTTAAAATATTATATCAAGTGTCATATATATATATATATATATATATATTATACGTAGATTCCTTGATTTGTAAATGGCTCCTAATTTATAAATATTTGATGAACTAAGTAGTCCTACTGGAATATCCAGACCATTATTTATATTAATTGCTTAATTAATATTTCTCGTATCCAATATATATATATGGGGAGATATTGATCTCGGCAAATTTATTTACTTCAAATCACATGCATGGAGATCAATTTAATGAATTTTGCTACGTGCAATTATTTTCGCGTACTCCTTACACATTTCACTGATGTGATTGACTAAAATAATTATTTTATATTAAAAAAATGTGATGCAATCAATTATATCAGTGAAGTGCACATAGATTTTTTGTGATTTTAATAAAGGTAAATTAAAAATTAACTCTCCCAAATTATATGGGGGGCAAAATCACAACCTCAGCCTTGTCTTTTACAAATAGTCATTACACCATGATCATGATGTAAACAAGTCGATCTACTTCCTGTAATATTGCTGTAAAAATATAAGTTCCAAATCATGTTTTCAAGAATGACAAGATGACCATGACTCCTTATCAATTGTATTATTATTTTTGTCATCATTTGATGGCACTTCTCTTCTTTAACTTTTAGAAGAACTTATTTCTTGTCAAGGTGCTTGAAAACTATATATAGGCATTAATATTAGGTGACATCATTTGATCACTTTTAATTTGCACATATTCCAAACTATATATATATCCTGATCATTTTGGAAACCATACATCATATATCAATATCATCAGTTGTGTTCGAGGTAGCATATTTTACACTTTTTTTCTTTAGAGTTTGAGCATCATTACCTGTTGCATGCTCCATCTTTTAATTTCAATGGTTTAATTTACCTCCTTAAAATATATAGTTGGATATAAGTGTTATCATCCATTTCTTGGCTGCTAGTTTGGACTATATATTATATAATACCACGAAAAAATCAAGATTTGTACTATGTAAAGATAAAATAGAAATACAACACAAAAAAAGGTAAAATATATAATACAATTTAACACTAGAGTGCTTAATTCCCAAACCCAATGAAAAGCTCGACAATGAGGTGGAGAGAGAGAGAGAGAGTTATTCAATTTTAGTGGTGGTAGAGTGAGAGGGAGACTAGACAAAGATAAGTAAAGTAGGCAGGCAGGGTGCATATCTTCGCTGGGTATCGGCAGAGCATGGTGGCATGACGATTGTTCGATATAGGGGCGGTCACAAAGATATAAAGTCGAAATGTTAAATCAACTTTAATCAACGAATGTGAACTCGGTTATTTAATACGAGGTTGGATGCATGTTGGAGCCCCATGTTTTAGGTAAAGAAAAGAAAGCAACTATATTTTATTTTATTTTATTTCAACTCACCGAATCCCGACCGACTGTAAAAGGATGTTTTTAATATTTTAAAAGTTATAAGCAACCTAAAAAGAAAGTATAAATACACTGAAGAAGTAAATATTGGCCGCTCAGTTTGGGTACTAACGTATTTTTAGGTATTAAGGCCTTGTTTATTTTTATTGTGAATATCTCATTATTATTTATTATTTTATTATTATTTTTATGTACTTTTTACTATTATTTAATATTCTATCATTATTTTTTTCACTAGTATTCACATAATACCTCAGAATACCTTACTACCCAAACACAACCTTATTCTTGGCCTGCTAAAACTATTTGGGCCTCGATTGATATAGTATGGAGCCTCCAGCGGTGGTCCGGTGTGGTTGTATGGCGTTGGTGCGTACATACTTGGCGGTGAGCAGTAAATAAATGGAAATATAAGAGACGGTGACATGCAGATTTACCTGGTTCGGCGTAAAACCTACGTCCATGGGAGTTTAGAGAAGGGATGATCCATTATAATATGCTTATTTACAGTCTATCATATTCTCTCATCCTCATTGTACAATAGAGATCTCCCTGCTAAAGTCCTTGTTGAGAGGTTGAAGAAACCTAAGAAGTTGAAGTCGAAGTCGAAGAAGCTCCTTAGAACTGGTCTGGTTCTTATTCTTTATCCTCTACTCCTGCCTACTTTACGTCTCATCTTCTCTTCTTTACGTCACATCCCCCCACTTTTCCTCCTGACATCCTTTTCATTCCACAGCTCTTTGTCCCTTCCTTCCTTTTCTCTTCCTTCATTTTTCTCTTTCTTCTTTTATGATGAGTACCCTCACATTGGGCTGGGCTTAGAAAACCGCTTTGGGCCTAGTAAATTTTATGCCTTCAAGTTGCCCACCATTCGAAAGGACAATTTGTTCTAAAAAAGACCTTGAAAATCTTTAAGATAAAAATGCAAGATAAATGTAGACATTCATAACAAAATAAAATTCAAGAGTGGATCCCTTGCTTTCCACTTTTGTTAGATTTCCAAGCGTGAGATTAGATGAGAGATAGGCTCGACCGTGTAAGGTGCAATGGCTTTGGCAGGATAAACGGGAGGCTGGCTCGAACGTGTAAGATGCGAACGCGAAGTTCGACTTTTGTGGGAGATATGCTCAACAGTGTAAGGTGCTTGTGCGGAGCTCAACTATGGTGAGAGATGGGCTCAACCATGTAAGATGCGAGCACGAAGCTTGACTTTGGCAGGAGATGGGCTCGACCGTGTAAGGTGCGAGCATGAAACTCGACTTTAGGCGGGAGATGTACTTGACCGCATAAGGTGCAAGCGTGGAGCTCAACTTTTATGTGCACGAGATGTGCTCAATCGCATAAGATGGGAGCGCGGAGCTAAGCTTTTGTGGGAGGTCGGGCGGTCCCTAACATTTCCCACTTGTTGCTTGTTCTAAAAATGGTGATAAGCTGGGCAGCCGAAAGACTGAACCTGCTCCTTTGGCATAACAAAGGTCGAGCAGTTTGTAAGACGGGACTCACCTTGTTGCCGTGAGGGAGGTTAAGCAGTTCGTAAGACTGGTCTCGTCAGCTTGCCATGAGAGAGGTTGAGTAGTTCGTAAGAATAGAATCACCTGGTTGTTGTGAGGAAGGTCGAGCAGTTTGCAAGACTGGACTCGCCTGGTTGCTGTGAAGGAGGTAGAGAAATACGTCACACTGAACTCGCCTGGCTTTCGTGAGGGTGATTGAGCGTTTCGTAAGACTGAACTTGCCTAGTTGTCGTCAGGGAGGTTGAATAGTTTGTTGGACTAGACTTGCTTGGTTGCTGCCTGGGAGGTCAAGCAGGTTGTAAGACTAGACTCGCTTGGTTGTCGTGAGGGAGGTCGAGCAACGATTCAGGCTGGACTCGCCTTGTTGGCCCTTACCGTCGCGAGGGGGTCGAGCATCACATTCAGGACAGAGTCGCCCTAAGTCTTTGGAAGAGGTCGAGCAACACATTCAGGTTAGACTTGCCTCATTGGCCCTCGTAGATGTGAGGGAAGTAAGTAGTTGGGGCACTTAACCATGATATAGAAACCAAGCTGGTTAGCATGGATAATTCCCATTCACAAGTATGAGATTTGTGAACCTGATTTGTCTCGTTGGAGTGTGATGAACGTCTGAGGCGCACCGGCGATGCCTATGGGCAGTCACGTTTAGGCGGGTCAAGGTGCCCGCAATACTGAGAGGGGCTGTGTATCCGATGTTGCGCTGGTGAGCTCTGGCAAAGTATTGTCTTGAGGTATGCTGACCGTGGGATTCTCGGAGAACCTCGGCAAGTTTTGGTGGGAAGAGTCAGGGCGTCGAGCCCTTTGTTTCTGATTTCCGCTTGACCGAGTTGGTCCATCCTTGATTTTCGTTTTCCTCTTTCTCTCGATGGAGACATATTGGGATGTCTGAGCGGTCTTAGAGTGGGGCCACGTATCTAGTGTCTCGCGCCACATGAACCAATTTTCTAAGTAAAAATGAATTCACATAAATTTAGAGAGTGACAAACTAGGGTGTTTAGTAAAAGCCAATTCACATGCTTTAGGAGTGACAAACTAGGGTGTTTAGCTGCTGTAGCCAAATTTTGCTTGGCTGAAAATTGCCTGTTATTAGTTGTCATTTATTCTCTTCCTTGAAAGACCTTTCTTCTTCTTCTTCTTTTTGCTTTATTCTTTTGCCACTGCGTAAATCTCATTGTTTGTCATCACCCATCAGTGACCTTGGTGGTGTGGGATTTCTCTGGAGAAACTGTCCATTGAGGTGGAATGCCTTTGGCCGTTCATGGCCGAGTCGAGAGTTGAGACAAATCTTGGACTGAGGATGGGGGTCCTGTGGCTTGCAGGACGAGTCTGAGATGCATATGGGCGCGTAAGGACCTGCTTTTGGGACGAGTCAAGTTGGTTGGGGGAGTCGGAACTCCTCTGGCCATGCATAGGCGAGTTTAGGACTCCACTTGCCATGCATGGGTGAGTCAAGATAGTGCTTGCTGGTGAGCCGAGATGGTGTTGCGACTCCAAGGCTAAAATGTGTATGGCATGGTGCAGCTTCTTGCTAGAATACTGATGGAGTGCTGAGGAGGTGGTGGGGCTAGTGGGAAAGGTCCCACTGGCGTTCTCTATCGTTGATGGCCACATGCCAATGGCTAGTACCTACAAACCCAGCTGTGGCGTTACCAGCTCACCGACAACTAGCAGGTTGTGACTCGCCAGCCTCCCAGGGTCCGACAATAAGGGTCCAGTCATGGCTCATTGCTCGTGGCTTCCTCTGGGCACCTGGTATGATTGCGAGGGCGCATCGTGCGCCATGATGGAGGTGGCGGGCTTTACACAGTGATCTTATTATGGAGCGGCGTGTCTCATATATGGGTGCTCTTGCGACAGTTACTCTGGGAAGGGGGAGGCTCCACCGAAGATAGAAATTGATGGCGACCCAAGTGGTGGCTGCAGGTGGTTGTCCCAGGCCCCACTTGTGGCTGGTGGGATGGATCCCTCGAGTTCTTGCTTTCCCTGTGTGACGCTGGTCTCAGATGTGTGGCTTCGGCAGCCGTTGTTGCTTCGGGAATGGGGAAGCACCACCAGAGTCAGAAATTGTCAGTGACCCCTGTGGTGGCTGTCGAGATGGATCTCGCTAGCTCATGGGTCTCGCACGGCCAGTCCCACCTGGCAGTCCACCATTGCAGTCCCTGGCCGCAGGGCCGCTCGTGAGGGGTGGTGATAAGCCAGCCGCCGTCAAATGTCCCTAGGTTCACTTAAGGTGCACCCGCATGCGCTTCACGTGCACTGTGCACTTAAGTAATCCTCAGTTGTTATGTCCTTCATACACAGTTGGTGTATCCTGCCCTTTTTGTACATTGCCTTGAAAGTACATTGAGTATTTGCAGTTCAATTGGCGAGTAACTTGTCTTTTTGCTTAGCCGAGAAAAGGTCCGCTCGCCATTTTTTGCAAAATGCTCATAAAAATAAAAGTTGGAGGGTTGGGAATACTTATACGGAAAACTTTGATTATTTAGCACGCCGAAAAATCGTCATTCTCCCACATCCGGTGTAGAAAGTAACTCAGATCTTACAGATGACGCCAACTATTAACGCCTAAAAAGGCACAACAAGCCGGAAGGGGAGAAAGATTCATTTTCGGCCCATTGAGACTATTCAGGCATTTATCAGTGTAGTGTGGAGTCCTTGATGGTCGTCCGATGTGGATATATGGTGTCAGTGCATACATACATGGAGATGAGCAGGGAAAATAAGAGACGGGGACACAGATTTATGTGGTTCAGGGTAAAGCCTACGTCCACAAGGGTTTGAGGAGGGGAAGATCTACTATAATATGCTTATTTACAGTCTCTCATGGTCTCTCTTCCTCCCTGTACAATGGAGATTTTCCCACTAATGTCTTTGCCGAGAGGTTGAAGAAGCCCAAGAAGTTGAAGTCGAAGAAGCCCCCCTTTGAAGTGGTTTGGTCCATTTTCTTTGTCCTCTGCCCCTTGCTTACTTTATGTCCCATCTTTTTCTCTTTACATCACATCCCAACTTTTCCTCTTGACGCTTGTTTCCTTCCTTAGCTCGTCGTCCTCTCCTTTTTTCTTTCTTCCCTCTTAATGAGTCCCTCACATTGGGCTGGGCTTGAAAAATTACTTTGGGCCCGATATATCTTATCCCTTCCAAAAGGTTTTGCCAACGATTAGCTTTTTATCTTATTGTAGTGGTGCCTTCCTCATTTGAAAAGTTATCAATGTCATTGACTTGATTCGTTTCTTCTTTTGTAGAGATGGGGTGGTTTGTTGCCATGATATTGCCATTAATGACTTGTTTTGTTTTATCTTTTACACTAGTAGAAGAGTCGTCATCAATTTTATGTTTAATATGGCCTCGCAAACTATGCTGAATAGTGAGGCTGAGTTTGGTTCATAATTTCTCAATATCAAATCGGGACAATGGTTTAGTGAAAATATTGGCTAATTGAGAAGATTGGAGAGGCGTGGCGAGTACGGAGAAGAGCAAGTATAACACGCTCTCAAACATAGTCATGTATATAGTGCTTAGATGACCACAAATGATGGTAGGAGGCTAGTCAAGCGGAATACAAAGATATCACAGAATTAAATAATCCAAGTTAATTCAACTGCAATGTGAACCAGCCAACCCAACCAGCATAAAAAAATGCATATAAATTAGGCTTGTTATTGGAATGTAGTTGAATGCCCATGTTAAATGTGCCCTGAACATAACGAAGAATGCATTTGACCATTTGAGCCATATAAAATAACTTACAAGAGCTTGGAATGCAAGAACACAAAGCTGCTAGAAATTCTCCCAAGCTCTCTCTCTCGATTTTGCTCTTGGACAAAGGGTGAAAAAGTGACTAAGCATGGAGGCAAATGGAAGGGGCGTGGGATATAGATGAAGGGATGACTTGGTGGTTGAGTGAGTGACATGTGAGGTGAGGTTGGCTTGTGAAAATGGAAGAGGAAAAGCTGAAGTGTGCAGCTGATTTCCTGCTATTGCTACTATCGACTGGGTGAGGTTGATAGTGGCTTGTTTGAATTGCCATCAAGTAACTAGTTGGGGCTAGTCATGAGGTGGCATGATAGCCTTGGTATGGCCTTTTATGGGTGGAGAAACTTGTTGAAGAAGCTAGGGACAAAAGGTGGTTTCAATGGGACTAAAAAGGGGCTAACCGAATTAGGTTTCATTTGGGGTATAATTAGGGTTTCAGTTAGGGTTTGGTTCAAATGTAACTTTTCTTTGTCAAATAGAATTACCAAGATGTAAGGGAGTGGGTGAGGGTATAACTTAGTTATAAACCAAGTATGCTTAGGGTTTAGGATCCGTTTAGAGTTTTGGTTATCCAAAAGGATTTTAGGGTTTCGGTTGGCCTTCAAGGATTTGGGGTTTCATTAGGTTTGAAATCCTATTTGGTTAAAAACCCTCTTTTGGTTGACCAAATAGGGTTTGGTTAGATGGAATAGTGATTGGTGTATTAGAGCATGATGACAAGTTTGATTCATCGCTTAAACACTTCATCCTCCTCTTGACAAGTGTCCTAGGGTTTCCAAGTTGATGGTTAGGATTATGCCATGTATCCAAATAAATTTATTTTATAGTGATCCTATGTGAAATTTGGACATTCTACATGATGATTTGATAGCAGTTTTTGAACCAAATACCACTGGACGCTTTCTCGAAGGGTTACTATTTATCCAAAAAACTCGAAACTTTTTATTGCACCATAAAATCTTAAATATTTATACCAGTCTAATGGTACAATTAGTTTTGCAAAATTATACTCCTAAGTTTTTTAATTAAATAGAAAGGCAATTTATGTCTCCATAGTGGATCAAGATCGGATTATACTAATAGAATAAAACCTAATTGATCGTTCAATTCGTGAAATCATTTTGGAATTTCACAAAGTTCCTTAGCTCTAGTTTCAGGTCGTTACAAGTACTATCATGATGTTTAACCTATTGGGATTTCTTAGAGGTCTCATTACAAGTACTGTGATTTTGTTTATCAAAATTTTAGATTTTGATGCAGATGTAGACCAAGCAGAGTTCCCTAAGGAAGAAGGACTGATCCCACCCCAATCCTAGAAACAGAGGCCTGTCTCTGTTATTAGCTATTTGTATTTTGTTAAGATGTATTTTTTAATTAGGCATTAAACCTTGTTCCTTTCATTGTATCTGGATGTAAGCAATGAACAATTGGTGATGTAAAATATTATTTAGGAAATAATATTGACATATGGACATAATTATTATTAATAGATAAATGTATAATATTATTTGAGAAATAATAATTACATATGGATATTATTATTAATGGATGAATGTATACTTTTATTTGCCAACAATAACAATGAGATGTATAATTTTATTTGTCAACAATTTTAAAGAAAAGTTTACAATGTAGAATTTGAATGGAATCAGCATGAGGATGCCCCAAGCGTTGATGCCAAACATCATTGTTAATGGCTCAAAATCATATAGAGAAGTTTGTTTATAGGGTGGTAGAAATGGTGTAGAGCTTACCAGGACCTGATTGGTGTTCCTGTCCTTAATAGTGAAACCATAATTAAAAAAAACTCAAAATTTAGACGATAGTCACTAGTTAACTGTCCGACAAATAATAAATTCATTTCAAGGTCAAGAACAAGTAACTCATTTTGAAGTCTAAGTTTATGAGAGGAATGACCTATCACAGTGGTGCATGCGTCTGTAATAGCTAAATGGGTGCCATTACCTAGGATGACAGCATTGAACCCATTATAAGGGCGTAAATCGCTAAGGATACTTGCATTTGAAGTCATAAGGGTGGATACTCTTGTATTGGTGCAATCAGATTTCGTAGTGAAAGTAACAAGAGCTTGGGGAATATCTGAGGACTGATACGTATGATTGAGACAGTGCCAGCACTACAATGTAAAGTGTCCACATTTCTCACAAATGTGGGAGATGAGGTCTATCTTGTGGTCCTTGTTTGGTTGTTGCTAAGAATTCGAGGTAGGAGGGGCAGAGAGACTTATTTGGGAGTTGGGTTGGAATCCTTTACTGTTAGAAGAGAAGGAATTAACGTCCTCTACAAGAATTGTTAGTGCTGGAACCTTGATTTTTATGGCTAAAAAAGGCAGTACAAAAAGTATTTTCTGTAGCATGAAAAGAGTCTTGTAGCTTTGGAGTAAAGGTATTATCTCACGAAACGTTGGCATATGAGGTCTCAAGTAATTGGCTCATATCAAGTGCCTAAATTATTGAGAAGAGAAAGTAACTTTCTTTTGTCACTAACAGGACTACCAATGGCTGCAATATTGTCACATATGCCTTTAAATTGTCGAAGGTAGTTGCTGAGGGAAGTGGAGGAGTCTTTGTGGATGAAAGTGTGTTGTTGTTGCAACTACGGGTGAAAGTTGGTCAGTCCGGAAAGGAGAAACCAACTGGACCGGTTGGTTCGGTTTGGACTAGATTGAACCGGGACCAAGACCGGTCGGTCTCGATCCCTGAAATAGAGGACCAAGACTTTTTGGTACGGTACCGAACCAGGGGTTTCCCACCCCGAACCGGCCAAACTCACCGAATTTAAAAATATATATATATTTTATATATATTTTTTATATAATAATTGTATAATTAATTATGTGATTTTCATCTAACTTATCACCATTAAAAATATAAAATTTTAAATATGTTATTAACAAATAAATATTCTATCAATTAACTAATGTATGATATCAATTAATTAATTATATAATAATTATATAAGTTGAGAATGTAATTTTCATCTAATTTACTATTATTAATCATATAAATAATTTTTTATTGAGTTAGTTATATAATCCACATTAATAATTCACTTAATTTTAATTTAGTATTTTAAATAATTTTTTTTTTAAAAAAAAAGTAAGAAAAAAAATAAAAAAATATTGGGCCGGACTGATTAAATCGACCAGACCGGACCGAAAGCTACATGTCTGGTCCAATCCGAAACCCTAAATTGATTTAGGGGTTTATATCCGAAACCTCTAAATTGTGTTGGTTTTGCACTTTGCCTTATTTTTTCATTTGTGGTGTATTATTATGATTTTTTTTATGTTTTGTGTTGCTTGATTTTATAATTTTTTATTGTGTTGTGAAATCAAGAATGTTTTCTCAAATGGATTTCAGTGATAGCTCTCATACCCTTACCAGTACCCCTGCCCTAGAACCTATCCCTACAACAATCCCTGGGAGTACACTTGGCCCCACCCCCAAGCCCACACAAGACAAGAAATCTGCTTCCGTAATTTGGTCTCACTTTACCAAACTAGAGGGTGGTGACCTCAATAACCCCCAAGCTAAATGTAATTACTATGGAAAAATATATGGATGTCACTATAGGAAACATGGTACATCACAGTTAAAGGTCCATTTAGAGGAATAATGCAAGAAGAGTCTAATATTAAGATCCTTACTGGAGAAAAGTCAATTTAGACCTGATATTGGACTAAGAAAAATGGCGGATGGGAGTAGTGGGGGTCCAATGTTGAAGGGGTATACGAAGTATAATGCCGATGAGTGTAGAAGGAAGTTAGCTTGTATGATTATCATAGACGAGCTACCTTTTTAGTTTGTGGATAGGAGATGGTTCTAAGAACTTGTCCAAAAATTGGAACCTAGATTTACGCTTTCTTCTTGTCACACTGTGGTAAAGGATATTAAAAAGATATACAGAAAATATAAAGATGTTTTGTGGGGCCAATTGGCGGGTTTGGTAGTTTGCCTCACTACCGATACTTGGACTTATGTCCAAAATATGAATTACATGTCTTTGACTGTTCATGTTGTTGATTTTAATTGGATTCTTCACAAAAAGATTATTAAATTTTATCAAATAACTGATCACAAAGGTGAGACGATTGGGAAGGCCTTGGAGGCCGTAATAAATGAGTGGGGGTTGGCACGGGTTTTGACAGTTTCGATTGATAATACCTCATCTAATAATGTCGCATTGAGATATCTGAAAACTTATGTTAGAGAGGCAAATAAGACATTCATTAGTGATGAATATTTGCAAGTTAGATATGCTGCACATATCTTGAATATAATTGTGACTGGGGGGTTGAAAGATGTTGATGAATCGGTTGCATGAGTTAGAGTCGCTGTGAAATTTGTGAGGTCATCTCCATCTAGATTAGAGAAATTCAAGGTTGTTGCGAATACTATGGGCAGAACATCGAAGAAGGGTCTTTGTACTAATATTCCTACCAGATAGAACTTAACCTTCTTGATGTTGGAGGTTGCCCAAAAATATAAGGCAGCCTTTCGATTATTGGATGATGAAGACATTCAATATGTCAAATACTTTGATGAGCATGGGGGATTAGGAAAGTCTAATGATGATGATTGTGTGGTAGTTTCTACTTTGTTGATTTTCTCAGACTTTTTTACGATGTCACATTGAAGTTATCTGGTTCTTTATACCCTGCATCTCATGAGTTTTGTCAACAAATATATAGGATGAAAGAAGAATTAGATGATATGTGTAAGGATTCCAATCTAAAGATGAGGGGGATGACATTGACCATGAGGGTCAAATATGACAAGTATTGGGGAGATTTGAGTAGACTAAGTATTTTGTCATATATGGCTATTATTCTTGATCTCCGTCTGAAAATTTCAAGCACGTTATATGGTTTGAGACTTGCACACGATCAAGCATGGGCTAATCTTATTGGTGATATGGCCCAAGATACTTTGGCTAAATTGTATGATGAGTTTAATGTGATTAAGGGTGATATTGTATCTACTATACCAACACCTACCCTAACGCCTTCTCTAGACACCGGGCCAACAAAGAAGCCTAGATTGGCGTGGACTAAGACCTCGCACAGAATTCCACACTAGTCTGTCAATCTACGGAGGTGGTTTCAGAGTTAGACCACTATTTGTCAGAGGATCTTTTTCAAAATGAAGTTGATTTCGATATATTAGAATGGTGGAAGGCGGCAGCAAAGAAATACTCTATTCTTTTTGAGATAGCTCAATGTATTTTGGCCATCCCTATTTGCACCGTTGTCTCAGAGTCAGTCTTTAGTACCGGATGACGCATATTAGTTCCTTTCCGTAGTTCATTGTCTCCTACAACTATAGAGATATTGATATGTACACAGAGTTAGACGATGGGAAATGATATTCATGTTCTAGATGTTTTAGATTTTAAGGAGATTGACGATGAGGAGGGTGGTGATCAGTCTGGATTTGGACCACCTAATAATTATTGTTTTTATTTTATTATTTTGATTTACTTATATTCATTTAGATTTCATCGGTATTATTTTAGTATTAATTGTTGTAGCAACACATGAGAAAACTCAGACAATGTCTACCTCCGCTGCAATATGAATATGTTCTCAAGTCTCAAATTTCAATGAGTTAATAAAAAGACTACCTGCCCAAGCAGTCCCAAATGTCACAGTCAAAGACTCAAGCAACTCTATCTTTAGATTCTTAGAATATTAAAATTTGAATCATTTGTACATATTATGTATTCAGTATTATGTATTAATGATTTGTAATGTTGATACAATGTCCATTGGATACTTTTATGTTTATAATTTTATAATTGTTTAGCCTTTCAATTTTGTAATAGCTTAGTTATTATTCTTATATATATCATGTATTATATTACTTTTATTCATGTAATTTTTTTTTTTTTAATCTAGTTTTAACTGGTAGCACCCCTAAGAACAAAAGCCTCTTCAGTGAGTGTTCCAATTATCCACCACGGAGAAGATGATAAGATTTTTGCCATTGCAAATATTTAGAGTTGGTGTCAAATGCTTCAAGATGTGGAATATATTGTGCTGGTATGGGAGTTGTTCCAATAAGCAAACCGACTTGTTCTTGGCTCTCGGCCAAGGCGAATATTTATTCATGCCAAAGAGAATAATAATCTTGTTTGAGTCTAAGAGTAGCTGCCAACCATTGATGGGTCGCAGAAGCCATGAAAAAAAAGTGTAGGATCGAAGAAAATGGGGTTAGCCTTGCAGCTATGATACCATAGAA